>NW_006399762.1:3273560-3278762 GCF_000299155.1 Elephantulus edwardii
ATCTCACCAATGCCTAGTATATCAATATTTATGCATTCCATTTCTTCCTTAGCAATATCTAATTTTTCTACATTCATGGTTCTCACATTTCATGTCCCAATGACTAGTGTCTGCTTACAATTGTTCCTCTTCCTTTGTATTTCCATACTTGAAAACTCAACCTCATTTGCCCTTTCTGTTATCTACATGTGTTCTGTTGTACACAGGGTTTTCAGAGGCCTGCTATTTCAGAAGTGGATGGCCTAGAATAACATATTTTCCTGTTACATGAGTTTTAAAGGAAATGTAGATTTATTTATGTAACTAAAAGTTTCAGTCAATCTGTGAAGAAAATGGATTATGTATTTACATGAATAAAATTCAAAATATAGGACAAGCATTTAAAAATAAAAAAGTGGCACTGAACCTTTCAATTTTTGACTGAGTTCTTGTTCTTCCATTTTCCCGTGTTTTATCATCCTCTTTCTTGGGTGGTATTATGGTTGGTTCTAAACCAAACAATTCTTGAAGGCGTCCATAAAGATCAGAACGATTGTAGACATGGAATTCAAAGTCATTGACAGTGATGTATAATCTGGTTTCTGCCTTGGGATCTACAGATAAAAATTACAATAAAAAAGCTTTCAGTCAATGTTTTTTCCAAACTAGTTCATTTTTTTAAAGCAGAATTTTATGATATATGGGAATACATATAAATAAATAATACTAACAAAAGAAATTTTAAAACATGTTACTGCAGTATTTTAATTTACTTTCTAAAAACAATCTGAATTTCTAGATTCTAATTATATGTAAGACAAATAAATCTACAGCTGTCATATTAACTGCAAAATGCCTTTTACAGAATGTAAAATTTTACCCTTTAAGTAAAGTTATAAATTTATACAAAAACATACAGAGTTAATTCTTTAAAGTGTGATATATTTAAACATCACATTAGTATCTGAACTTTTGCAGCACAGAAACGAAGTTTAACAAACATAGTATTTTCACAAATTTTTAACTTACAATACTATAAGAAAGGTTTTATGAACTATAGACTTCAGTCTTATCAAATGATAATTATATTAATTGTAAATATTAATAGGAATTAATGAGTCCATATATAATGTCATGAATGAGACATTTCTTTCCATGAAAATATAATCTTAAAATAATGCTCAAAATAACACACATCATCTGTAAATAAAACAGTCAAGAAAGGTACTACTGTGATTTCTTTTATGTCTTATATACATGTTTTCTGAAAGATCTTTTAACCCCTTATCCATCCATATTCCTTACCCAGCAAGTAAAATTAACTCTAATCAGCAAGAAAATATTTTAAATAATAGGTAGAATTTTACTAACTTTTAACTTCGTAGTTCACAGTTATTTAAAAATGGCACAGTTCACTCTACTAATTTCATCAAAATTAATGTTTTCTGAAATTATTAGCAAAATATATATGTGGTGTCAAGCACTTTAAATAAATGGAGTTTTTTATCTAAACAAAAATAGTTGCAACTAAAATCTCAAAAATAAACTAAGTAAATTAACAATACTAATTTTTTATATAATAGTTTTTTTTATATAATAGTTTTATTTCTCTCTAATCTGTTGTTGCTACTGTTGTTGTTATGTGCCACTGAGTTGAGTGTAACTCATAGAGACCTCTTGAACAACAGATCTGAGTCCTGTCATATCCGGTGCCATCCTCATCCTCTCTGACATAGTCAAATCCACTGCTGCTATCATTGTGCTATTTAATTTCATTGAGAGACTTCTTCTCTTTGGCTGACCTTTCACCTTTCCAAGCAGGATGTTCCTTTCCAAGGAATATCCCTACTAATGACATGCCCAAAGTAGGTGAGATGAAGCTTCACCATCCTTCCCTCCAAAGTACACCCTTGGCCACACTTTCTCCAAGACATGGCTGTCTTGTTCTTTCAGCCATCCATGGGATTTCAGCACTCTTCTCCAGCACCACAACTCAAAGGCATCAATTCTTCTTTTGCCATCTTTAATTCACTGTCCAGCTCGCAGATGGATAGCTAGTGATGCAGACAACAATGGCCTGAATCAGGTGAACCTTCATCTTTAAAATGACATCGATGCTCCTCAGTACTTTGGAGAGGTCCCGGACAGCAGACTTTCCCAGTGCAATATGTCTTTTGACTTCCTGGCTAGTGCCAAGTGTGTTAATTATGAATCCCAGCAAGACAAAATTGTTGACAATTTCAAACATTTCTCCATCTCCACCAAACATGAGGTTGCCTGTTGGCCCAATAGTGAGCATTTTTGTTTTCTTGATGCTGAGATATAATCCATATTGAAAGCTGTAGTCTTTGATCTTCTGTAACAAGAGTTTCAAGTACTCCTTACTTTCAGCAAGCAAGGTTGTGTCATCTGAATAACATGGTCTGGTGATGAGTCTTCCTCACACCCTAATGTCACATTCTTCTTTATAATACAGACTCTCTAATGATTTGCTCAGCATACAGACTGAATAGATATGGAGAAAGAATGTAACTCTAATACACTCCTTTTCTGATTTTAAATCCTGCAGTATTCCCTTGTCCTGTTTGTAAAAAAGCCTCATGGTCTAGACAAACGTTCCATATGAGCAATTAAATATTCTGTAATTCTCATTCTTCTCAATGTTATTCACAGTTTAATATGACCCACACAGTCAAATGCCTTCACATAGTCAATAAAACACACAAATAGACATTCTTCTGCTTTCTGACATAGCAAAGTTATGTCACGTGGCCCTGGTACCACGACCTCTCCTAAAATAAGCCTAAATTTCTGGCAGTTCTCCGTTAATGTACTGTTGTAGCCATTTCAGATAATAGTGTCCCTTTCATTACTTTCTAGGACAACTGAGAAAACATACACATATCCAACCTTTTTAAAAACTGATTTTTTTTAGGAGTTACAGCTGTGCAATGTGACACAGGTTTCCTATAGTCTATTCCATTTATTATATAATTAATAGGCAAAATGAATATAAACTATTATGTTAATTGTTTTATCCATTTTTCTTGGTGCAGGTCAAATTCTTGAAACTATAATAAACACTAGGAAATACTTCAATCTGATAAGAAAAAATATTATTCATTTAAAACAAGCAACTGAAACTAAGAAAAAAAATTATTCATTTGAAACAAGCAGTTCAAACTATTTCTGTCAGGAATTAGGTTTAAACCTCTCCACAACAATAACAAAAATTTTACCCAAGACCTTTCTCTGGAAACTAGGTTTGAACAGTCAACTTCCTATTCAGTATCTCTACTTTGATATCTAAAAGAAACATCACATTTGATATGCTCAACCAAACTGCTCATGTCTATATGCAAACCTAAAGTTTCAATATATTTTTTCATGTAATTTCTAAATTTAGGTGGGATATACTCAAGGTCATAGTTTCAGTCTCATAGATTAGTTTTCATTTTCTTCAGCTTCAACCTGAACGTACATATAAACCATTCATAGTCTGTTGAACTTCAGTCCCCTGAACCTTCTTCTGACTGATGATAATGAGTTTCTCCCTAGACTCTTTCCACAGATATCACTAATTTGATTCCTGTGTGTTTCATCTAGCCAAGTCCATGAGCAGTTGTTAACTGGTAAACTCTGTTAGTTCAACTCCAACTCACAACAACTCTATGTACAACAGACTGAAACACTGCCCTATACTGTATGCACCATCCTCACCAATCTCTGCTGTGTATAACCTATATCTGCAATTACTATGTCAATCCATCTTTTTGAAGGTCTTCCTCTCCTTTGATGTTCCACCTTTCTAAGCCTGATGATCATAAACACAGACTGGCTCCTTTTGATAATATGCTCAAAGTAACTGAAACAAAGTCTCACCATCTTTTCTTCCAAAAAGCAACCCAGCTGAATTTCTTCAAAGATTTATTTGTTCTTTTGGCATCCCACAGTATATTCAATATTTTCAATCAGCATCATAATTTTACAATCGCATAAATTCTTCTTTAGTCTTCCTTATTCATCATCTAATTCTCATATTCATATAAAACAACTAAAAATACTATCAGGCTTGGATCAGATATACCTTATTCTTTAAAATTACATTCTTGCTCTTTAGAATTTTAAAGAGGTCTTTCACAGCAGCTATGTCCAATGCAATATGCCTTTTGAGTTTTACTCCATGAGCAGTCATTTACATACTTCAAAAAATGTATCTACAACGAATAAGTTGCTGGTCATACAAATTTCCATCATAGGATCTCTGACATCATTTCTATCACCAAGGCTATGTCTTCCAAACACCAACCTATCTTCTTCATTTCTAACTTCTGCATACCAATCACCAGTAATTACTAATGCACCTTGACCGTGTACTTGAAGAATTTCATGCTTCACACTGGACTTACTATCAATTAGAAATGACTAGATGGTAAATAGTTTGAAGCTGAAACTGTAAGTATGAGGCTCATTGAGGAGAACCTTAAATAAATAGCAGACTGAACATGCTAAAATTAATCAGACAATATGAGTAATTTTTTAGCACAATGATGATAAAAATCCAGTTTCTGTACATTTTACAGTTCTTAAAAATATTTTCAACTGTAAAAAAATATCAAATATTTCAATGTCCATAAGTGAAAACTCTGATAATATGGCAGGACATCTTAAACACATGAAAAATAAAAACTCACCATGTTGCTTTTGCTTAGGGTTATACATCTTCCACCATCGAAAAATTATAAATCCATCTTGAATTCTAAGCAAAATAAATTACAAAAGTAAGAACTGAAGTAACAATTTTTTATTGTTTGTCATAAAAGATAATAACTTGACAATATATAAGGATACAAAAAAATACTAAAAAAGAGACTTTTGTGTTATTGTTGTTGTGTGTGCCTGAGTCGGAAAAGACTTATAGCCGACCCTCCAACAAATTTTCAGAGGCAGTTGGAGGAGACTGCCCAACCTTCTCCAGTGGAGCAGCTGGTAGATTTGAACTACGTACCTTTGAGATTGCAGAAAAGGCTTCCTGGCATTCTATTTTTTAAAACTAAGAGATGTAAAGGATAATGTTTCATAATCATCAAATTTTAAAAAAGGATGTATATTCTTCTAAATTATATTATTCTAATTAGTTAAAATCTAACCCCAGGCTACATTTAATAGGAAAATAAAGTGATTATCAGAGAAACTTAATTTTTTAAATAATATTTTTTAAAT
>NW_006399762.1:3278862-3281485 GCF_000299155.1 Elephantulus edwardii
CTTCACGAATTTGCGTGTCATCCTTATGCAGGGGCCATGCTAATCTTCTCTATATCATTCCAATTTTAGTATATGTGCTGACGAAGCGAGCACGATCTTTCACATTCTTAATGGGTAATAGTAATAATATCCTCACACAGCTAATTTAGCCTTTGCTCATTAGTGTTCAAAGCCTCAAACCTGTCCTTCCCACTGAATATATCCTCTTCTATCAAAAAAGAACAAAAGATGTTCTCCTTCCTTTGCAAACTCTCATCAACTTGTGCTTACTCCCCAAGCATGCATCAATGCCTTCCTCCATCAATCAACATGCACAGATCTATCCTTCACATTAATAAACACAAACACGGGGGGGGGGGGGAATGGCTCCCTTGATTACTAATGCTAGAGTAGTCATAACAATTCCTTCATCTCTCTGTAAATCATGGAGGCTAAAAGAAAAAATAAATAAGAAGCTAAAAGAGTATATGGCTATCATTTTGCCTGCAATGGTTTGTTTCTAAGTCATTTTACTCAAGATTTTTCTCCATAGCATGCTACAAAAATATTCACCAATTATCTCCTGAAAGCACAATCGAATTGTCTTCTCTTGATTGATTTTCTGAGGAAATATTCTTTTAGTACTACTTTGTTTATAAAACTTAAGTTTTGGGGTCAGTCGTTCTTTTCTCTAAAGCTTCTTCTCTGACTCTTGCCTTGTTAATAATACCTATAAGAAGATAATGCAATTTACCACCTAATTTTTTAAGAATAAAATAGAGACATCAAATATTTAATACTTAAACGTGGGCATTATCATTTGATGTTAGCTGTTAAATTTGTAGTTATTAATACTACGGAATGTATCAAAATTCATCTGCTACTTTAGGTTCTAAGAGTAAAATGTGTGTTGTTATTGTTATGTGCTGTCGAGTTGGTTGCAATTCATAGCGACTCTATGTACAAGAGCCCTAAATCCTGTTCTATCCTATGCCAATCTCACTGTATCTGACACACATACTCCCAACACCCCAGTCACTGAATACCACAATCACTGAATCCATCCATCTCATCAAGGGTCTTCCTCTCCTACACTGTGCCTCCACTAGCCCAAACATGATGTCCCTCTCCACGGACTGGTCCTTCCTTGCAGCATGCTCAAAGTATGTCAGATCAAGCTTCCGAACCCTTAACTCCAAGGAGCAGCCTGGCTTGACCCTTTCCAGGACAAACCTGTTTGTTCTCCTAGCAGTCCATGGTATACTCAATACTCTTGCTGTCCAGCACCACAGTTCAAAGGCATCAATTCTCTTTCGATCATCCCTAGTCACTGTCCAGCTCTCTAAAGCATAACACACAATTGCAAAGACTATATTCAGATCAGGTACACCTTCATCTCCAGCCTGATGTTGTTGCTCTTCAGTACTCTGGAGAGGTCCCTGACAGCACACTTTCCCAGTGCAATTCTTCATTTCCTGGCTGCTGGTACCAAGAGTGTTGACTGTGGAGCCAAACAAACTAAAAGTGTTGACTATCTCAATCTCTTCACCATCCATACTGATGCCGCCAATTGGTTTACTGGTGAGAATATTTTCTTGATGTCGAGCTTCAAATCATATTGAAGGCTTCTGTCCTTGACCTTCTGCAGCAAGCGCTTCAGGTCCTCTTCAGTTTCAGCAAGCAGGGTTGTGTCATATGCATAACACAGGTTGTTCATGAATCTTCCACCAATCCTGATCTAGTATTATAACTTCATGAACCTATAAAAAAGGTAATTTTCAGATCTACACCTAAAGTTCTGACCTTTCTTCTCCTGACAGTTTCATATCTTTAACTAACAGAAGAATAATTTCACTTGGGTATCTTTAAGTCCTTCGAAATTCACCGCAAATTCTAAATGTAACTCTTTATCATTATCTTCAGGAGAATTTGCACTGTGACTTTGTAATCCCTACCAGTTATGGATGTTTGTCTATTATTACAAAGACTAAAAGTTTGCTATATTTTATTTACCATTTCCCACTCGACCTTTACCACTACAGCTAATCATAAGCTCATCTTGCTTCATAGTATATTTTAGTTCTCACTTCCTCTCCATTTCCACTATTAGCACTATTATCTAAATAGACCAACAAGGTTTTTCTGTAGAAGTTTATATATTATTATATATTAAATAGTTTATATTTGAGAGTTCATTCTACCACTGCAGTACAAAAGGAGCCACCATGGTCATGCTGCAACAAAACTTTTTTGTTGTTGTTATGTGCTGTCGAGTTGCCTGTGACTCATAATGACCCATGTACAACAGGCAGGCCTACATCTTGCGCTAGCCTATGCCAGTATTATTGTCAGACACACCTACCCTCATTACTTCAGTCACTGAATCAATCCATCTCACCGAGGGTCTTCCTCTCCTGTGCTGTTCCTCTACCCTCTCAAGCATGATGTTCCTCTCTAAGACTGGTCCCTCCTTGTAAACTTCAGAATCCTTGCCTCCAAGGACCAGCCTGGTTTCACCCTCTCCAGGACGAACTTGTTCTTTCTCTTAGCAATCCATGGTATATTCAATACTCTTCTCCAACACCACAGCTAGAAGGCATCGATTCTCTTTCTATCATCCCTAGCCACTGTATAACTCTCTTAT
>NW_006399762.1:3282138-3283595 GCF_000299155.1 Elephantulus edwardii
GAGTCTTCCTCCAATCCTGATGCAAGACTTCTCCGCATACAGCCCAGGCTCCAGATAATCTGTTCTGCATACAGATGAAAAAGGTATGGAAATAGGACACATCCCTGGTGTACACGTTTCCCAATTTTGAACCATGCAGTGTTCCCTTGCTCTGTTCTGATGACTTGCCTCCTGGTCCAAGTATAGGTTCTGCATTAGCACAATCAAGTGTTCTGGGATTCATATTCTTCTCAGAGTCAGCCACAGTTTGTTGTAATCCACACAGTCAAACACCTTTACATAGTCCATGAAACACAGATAAACATTCCTCTGTTATTCCCTGCTTTAAGCCAAGGTCCATCTAACATTAGCTATAAAATCCCTAGTACCACAACTCCTTCTAAAACCAGCCTGCACTGTGGTACTTCTCTGTCGATGTGCTACTCCAGTTGTTTTTGGATAATCTTCAGTAGAATCTTGTTTGCATGTGATATTAATGATATTGTTCAATAATTACCACATTCTGTAAGATCAACTTTCTTTGGAATGGGAATAAATACAGATCTCTTCCAGTTAGTTTGCCCTGTGGCTGTCCTCCAGATTTCTTGGCACAACTTGGTAAGCATATCCAGAAAAGAATCTGTTTGTTGAAATATGTCAATTGGTGTACCATCAAGTCCTGGGGCCTTGTTTCCTGCCAATTCTTTCAGAGCAGCTAGAACTTCCTCCTTCATCACCACAGGCTCTTACTCATACATTGTTTCATGAAATTATTCTGAGTCCACCGACTCCGTTTGGTACAATCACTTTGTATACTCTTTCCATCCTCTTTGAATACTTCCTGGACCATGTAATATTCTGCCCAAAGCATCCTTAAGTATTGCAACTCAAGGCTTGAATTTGTTCTTCAATTCCTTGAACCTAAGAAATGCTGAATGAGTTCGGCCCGTTTGATGACAGAAACAAATATAAGAAAACACATCACATGTCAGCCAAAGAAAGTTATTGTTTTGAGGTTGGATTTAAAGTTATTGTTTTGAGGTTGGATTTAAAGTTATTGTTTTGAGGTTGGATTTAACCAGCGTGTCAAAGTACAGATACATCTGTTTTAGAAGAACCTGTTTTTTAAAAAACATGGTACATGACACATACAAATACAAGAAGTAGCTTAAAGGCAAACAGCTGCATAAAAAGCAAATAAAAAAAAAATACACACTGTATGAAGTCACATAATATTTTAGAAACACAAAAACAAAATATTCACTTACGTATTAGTTGAACATGTGTCTATGTGTGCATACAAATCTTTTTTTCCCAATGCTAACAACAGCTATCAATGTGGAGTAAAGTAGGATTGATAAGTACTAGGAATGTTGTTGTTGTTGTTATGTGCCATCAAGTAGCTTGCGATTCATAGCGACTCTATGTACAACAGCCCTAAACTCCGCTCTGTCCTGTGCCAATCGCACTGTCTCTGA
>NW_006399762.1:3283695-3286546 GCF_000299155.1 Elephantulus edwardii
ATCATAGAATAAATTGTGATTATATAATAAATATGTAAATAACAACTAAATCCTGAAAGGAGGATGCCAGCATATTAAGAAGAAATTTAATAAGTTATTCTTTCATTTCTGTAAACTACATTACTATTTTATGACCCAAACAATGGATAAACATTTTTGTTACTATGATTTTAATTTTTAAGTAATTCGTTGATTCTTAATATTTCAAATAAGTTTCCAAATGCTAGCATTTCTCAACTCATTTGAAAATTTCATATTCAATCTAAGTTAAAAATCTTCATAAAATCAAAGCAGACTTTTGTTTCAAGGCTTATATATTCAAGGTTTCAAACACATTATTATCGTTTCTCATTCTATCAGATGAATGTTCTTCTTAGAGTAAAATTACGATTGCCAACAGATGCTAAACAATTCTAAATTCTTGTTATCTTTAATCAGGAGCTAATAGATGAGAGCTATTAACATCCCCTACTCTTCCTTCATAAAATAAATTACCACTATGAATTCTGTAACAGAAATGGTAAGGTAATTTAATGGTTCAATTTTTCATTTAGGAAAGAAATGAGATCATTATTCATTTTTATAAGCTACTATTCAATAAGCTTTGTGCCTTTCTAAACCTTTGCAAAATTCATCCTATGATAATCAAATTTTAAGACCCCAAAGTGGCAATATTATCTACTTAAAAGATGACTTTTAGCTTGTATTTTCATTTGAAGATGTGAAACATATTTTAGATGACCATAATCAGAAATTTTCTACTTCATACTTATATTAAGACAGATGCTTCCTTTTTTACTTTATTACCTAATAGACATGTCTTCTGTAATGTAATAAATTTCACGAACCATGACTTTCCCAGAAAGAACAGAAAAAGAGAAGGAGCCTGTGGTAAAAGAAAACAGAATCAATTAATAAAACTTCTGATAGACAGTGCAGCCCTTAAAGTTTAAAATAATATCACTATTCAATCTATTTAGCACTTACATACTTAAAGTTTTACTAATTTCCTCTTCATTCTTTCTTTAAATATAATAACAAGTGCCATAATTATCAGAACAATTGGAATAAACTGCTAGATAATCCAAACAAATCCAAACACACTGCAATCAAATAACTTCCAATTCATACAGACCAAACAGGAACACTGTCCCAAGGGGCTTCTAAGGTTATAAATCTTAACACGAGCAGATGGATACATTTTCCACAGAGCAGCTGGTAGTTGGCAGCCAAGTGCTTCAACAACTGTACCATCAAGGCTCCTTGCTAGATAGCCATATAATATTGGTTTTATAGTTTTTTTGTATGTATAATTCTCTTAATTATGCACAATCATTAAACTTAAAGCAATATCAATTCCCGATATTAATCTGGGTGAACCAGCTAGTTTTCTCAAATTAATGATAGACTACTTAGATTTAAATGAAGTTCTCGTGGCATAATCTGTAAGGAATTGTGCTGCTAACTCAAAGATGGCACCTATCTGGTGGTTAAACTCACCAGCTACTCAACGGCACAGAACAACAACAACTCAATGGAAGAAAAATGAGTAATCCCCTCCTATGGCATTCACAGCTTCCAAACCCCCACCTTCCCCCGGGAAGGTCAAGTCTGACTCCACAGCATTGGGGTTTTTTTTGAAGAGGCACTCATATATATGGAAGGATGCAATGGACTGTTCAAAGCACACAGTTTCCTGAGACACACTCTTACTGCAAACTTTTGACAAATAAGTAACCCAGAAATCAGGTAACTTTATACTATGGAAGTAAAATTAAGTATGACTAAATCAGGCTAGGGTGTGCTGGTGGTCTATGTCAAAAGGAGTTGCACTGCTAACCAAAAACCAAAGACCAAATCAATTCCAATCCATTAGTGGCTTCTCAGGATAAAAATGGACAATCTCCTCCTGTAAAATTTACACCTCAAAACCCAAAGGGTGGCACAAGGGCGAAGTCACATAAGGTCAAAGGCGCAGAAGTCTTATTTGCTGAGGACTGGTGACTTGGCAGCTTAACATCTGGGAACAGACTGTAACGCCTAACTCCCAGCGCTGCCCAAGGCGTGCACCCCCCTCCCCCCGCCACAGCACCACATCCAGGAACACCACCCCACCACCATCCCGCGCCCCCACACTTCTGGCACACCCTGGTGGCCTCACCACAACCCTACAACCCTGGTGGTGCTCCAGGGCCACTAGAGACTTCTTCACACAGCACAGAGACCTATCAACAGCCATGGACAGTACGATTCTGAGTCCACACACAAAGGCACACTGCAGATTCAGCCATTGTCTTAAGCCACCAATCGAGCTGCTATGGGACTGATCTGCCATGAGAAAGGCTGGTAGGATCCTAATTGGTTTTCCTGGGCACCACAAATTGTCTGGGAAAGTACCCAAGGGTGAGGCTACTGGTGGGAATTTGGCTGAGCTCTCTTGGGCCATGCCAACGGCCCAAGAACTAGCGGGCCAGTGATAATTTGGCTGAACGTTTGAGGACACTGCAGACCAGCCAGAGACGAATGGGTTGGTGGGAATTTGACTTTGTCTTGTTGAGTCCCCTTGGACCCAGGACCCTTCCTGGGCAGGGGCCACTGTGCAAGTGCAACTGCGTGAGTGCCACTGGACAGGGACCAGTGAATGAAAGCCACTGGGTGGGAAACAGACAGCTGGAATTTGAATAGGGACCCCAATTGTAAGCACACCAAGACAAATGAGGTCTGAGTGATGTCCCCCAAGTGGATGACCTGCCCTTGTGATCACCCTAATCACATGCATGCCCCACCCCATTTGGCTCCACACCCGGGTCTACACGTCTGGTTAATCAACCTGACTTTAATCCGGAGCACC
>NW_006399762.1:3292261-3294027 GCF_000299155.1 Elephantulus edwardii
TTTTTTTTTCATTTTAACAGTTACTGTAGAAAAACAAAATATACAGAAAAAGAACATTTAGAGTAAGGAACATAAGGATAATTCATCTCAATACAGAATAATGCTTGAAAAAATTTCAATTAGACTAGTTTAAATGAATTAAACAAAGTTGATTTTCTAAAGCCACTATCAGTTTATCAAATAAAATTCATTATATGAATCTGAAGATTATACAGAGGGGGAAATAAAACCCCTCCGTGCTATTTAAACTTACCAATATGGATATAGCCATGTTTGTATAATCTGTTAAGAACCAAGGTTAAAATAAGGCCAACATTTCGAGAGTTGTAATAGGTGAGATAGATAATCCATCCACAGGACAAAATGGTAGCTATTGGGGGGAAAGGGAAAAAACAGGCTCTCAATATGTTTTATTTAAATTATCTTAATAAGTTATATTAATAAGATACATATATTACTTTCAAAAATGTCAGGGTTATACACAGAAACAATTAGAAACAAAAAACCTTATGAATGACATGAACTCCAACAACTTCCAATACCCTAAGACCCAGAGATCTCGATGGTACCTACCAACACTCCTGACCACTATAAATATGGCCATAGTAGAAAGCACTGAACAGAACAGCAGAAAAATGTGAAACAAACTCAAAAATCACAAAAATGACCAAGCTGCTGATCTAACAGATATTGGTGGAGCTCCGAAGATATGGCCCTTAATTGCCCTTTGAACCTGAACCTAATTAAACTCATCCATCTGTCTCAACTTAGAACCAAACAATGTTGCTGTTAGATGCCATCAAGTCAACTCATGGAGACTCTATGAACAACTCATCTGAACCTTGCCCTATCATATGCTATCCTCACTATCTCTGATACACTTGAGTCCATTTTTACAGTTGCAGTGGTACATCTCCTTGTTGGGGGTCTTTCTCACTTTCTCTGACCCATCACCTACAGACATGCATATAAGGTAAACAATAATATGAAGGTACTCACTCCTTAGAACAATCAATCATACAAGATCAAAAGGGCATTATCTGCCCAGGAAGTGATAAGATTAAATAGGGTGAGTGGAAACAAGAATCACAGGGAAGAAGAGGAAAGAGTGCTACTATAATAGACTGTTATTTACAAATGTCATGAAGCAAAATCTGTATGAGCGACTAAATGGAAAACAAGCTACTCAAAGACAATTATTTTAAAAAAAAGTCAGAGCTGATTTCATGTTACTATATTTAAAAAAAAAAAAACAAACATGTAAAACCTGGAATTTTAAGACCGGAGGGTAATTCTACTTGATCAATTTTCCTCTTCTCTTTACTTATAAACTACAGAAGTTGTCAGATAAATCAGCTGTGCTCCAAGTACATCTGCTTTCTTTGACTTCTGTTTTCTTCTTGCTGCTTCAAACTATTCGAGTTTTGAATACTGAAGCTCTTAGGGTAAGCCTTTATTACTGAATATTCTGAAAATATTCACCTTATAATGCAAAAAGCTAATATTTAAATCCATTCCCAACAATCATTTAAAAAGAAAGAAAAGTTGTAGTTTTCATTTTTTAAATTACTGCCTCTACTTTAAAAAAAGTCATAAAAAACAGATTAGCACAATTAAAGGTGGTGGTGGTTATTGTTGTCAAGTGCCACTAGACGACTCATAGGAACCCTATGAATGAAAGACCTAAACACTTGTATAACTTCCATCATTTCTCCAAGCCCATAAAGTTTCCAGTTGTTGTTGTTATGTGCCATTGAGTCGTTTCC
>NW_006399762.1:3296917-3302678 GCF_000299155.1 Elephantulus edwardii
AGGCAAGCTATTTTGGAAGTGGATGCCACTCATGCTTCCAGGCTTGTCTTAATCAGGGAGTTCCATGAAACACTGTCCACCATGAGTAACCATTATCACATATGACACATCAGTGCCATAGTATTTAGCATCACAGGAACTACTAGTTACCTCTGTACAGCAAAAGGACAGGCCAGCGGTATACCACGTAGAAGAATGACCAAAAACAATTAAAACCAGGCCCAAGGGCCCAAATACCTTTTTTAAAGAGGAGGCCGAATACAATCAGCTCACAACTAATGGCCAGTAAACAATGCCTCAGAGTCTCACCAAAACCAGAAATCAATACCTCTGTAGAGGGCTGGGGTAAGACTGAGAAAAACTGGATAAATTATGTATACTGCATTGAAACAGATGAGGGAGAGAACAGTTTAAAAGTGTTATTTTTCTTTTACTTTTCAAAGAGAAGAGCAAAGTGAGGGGGAGGAGTGGGCAGGGAGAAAAATGCAACAATGACTGAATGGACACACAAACCAACAAAACCTCTGCAGAGTCAAACTGCAAGTGGGAAGTATTCTGAAGCAGTCGAACTCTACAGAGTTTTTTATTTCTGGTTCTGGTGAGACTCTGAGGCATTGTTTACCGGCCACTGGCTGTGAATTTATCGTATTTGGCCTCTTATTAAAAAAGGCATAATTAAAAGTATATCTATATTTAACATGTTGTTGTTGTTGTTGTTGTTATGTGCCGTCGAGTCGTTTGCGACTCATAGGTCATCATAAATAGCAATTTTATTGCAACTGTAAATAATCTCTATTTAAATATGGCATTGAATATGCTAATATTTTCATTTTAACAATTATCTCATGAAATTTATTGTCTCTTACAGAATTTGTTTTTGTTGTTATATGCCATGGAGTATCCTTCAACTCATATCGACCCTATGTACAATAGCTGAGCCCTGCCCTGTCCGTAGCCAGTCTCACTGACTCTGACACACCTATCCCCATTACAGTGTTATTGCTGCTGTTGCTATGTGCCATTGAGTTGTCTGTGACTCACCGTGACCCCCATTACTCTAGTTACAGAATTTATAGTACCCGAAAAGAAAAACCTAATTTATGAATATACAAAAACACAAGAAACCATTGTTTTAATGATAGATTTTCTTTTAATTATTCTTTTTAAAAGTATAATGAGTTTATAAATTAGAAGAAAGAAACGTAAGGCAACTTAAACCCAGATAATCTTGCAAGCAACGTCACATTAGATTCTACAAGTTTTTTAAAAATTTTATAAGAAGAAAACAGTCACTAAAAGGCAAAAAAAAATTACATTTCTAAGCTTTAATACAATGATGGCCATATTTTGTCAATTATAACTATTTACAGTTTATTTTTTAATTGATTTCACTCAATCACTCATGTACATCTGTTTTATTACATTGACCACAACTGTACTTATTTATACTGTCTAATCAGTACTCTCTCCTTCCTTTTACTCTACCCACCCACAAAGAAATGACCAGAGAAAGCTGCTGTACATTCACACAACAGATTATTAGGCATCATTGAAAATCAATGACAAACTCATAAAACACAGCATGGATAAGTCTAGAAGATATTACACTGAGAGAAATAATTTAGCCATGAAATGGACAAATCATGCATAACATGATTGTTTAAAAAAATAGGATTGCTATATGGGGAGAGGCAAGGACAGCAGCAAGAGATAATGAACAAGATATTTAAACACGTGACGGAAAGGTCAATCTGAAATAAATGGATGACCACACATTCTGAGGATTGCCATTAACAATCTCTATGTACAACAGATTGAAATCATTCCCAATCCTGTACCAGCTTTATAGTTTCCACTGTGCTGAAGTCCACTACTACAGTCACTAGGACACATTAAGACAGACTGTACTTTGAGCAGGCAGTTCTTTCCCATTCATATTCTGAATGCCTTCCAACCTGAGGGGTTCATCTTCTGACTATATCAAATGTTTCAACATTATTCACAAGGTTTTGAAGGGCTCATTATTTCAGAAGTAGATAAACAGTTTTTCTTCCTATTCTGTCTTAGTTTCCAGTTCTCTTGAAAGGTGTCCACCATCAAAGACTACTAGTATTTGAAATACCAGTGGGACAGGTTCCAGCATCATGGCAATGCAAAAGCCACCATAGTATCACACACAAAAAAAAAAATTTACTAGGCATATACAGTCTACGTTGTGGGGAGCTTAAGTAGCAAAGTGAGTTGAAAGTTGTGCTGCGAACCCAAAGGCAGGTGGTTTGAATACACCAATAGCTGCTCCGAGAAAGATGGCAACCTCCTTGCATGCAATTTATAGCCTTAAAAAACCAACTGGACAGGTTTCAACTGTGAGTTGGTTCCAACTCCACAGCAATGAACTGTTGCTGTTATTGTTTATGGTCTTTATCACTATAAAAGTATTGCCTATTACTGAACATACCAAGGATTGCCAAGAGAACAAACAAGTGTCTGCAAAGGGTAAAAACAGGTTGCTCCTCAGAGGCAAGGATTTTTTTTTAATTATTTTATTTTATTTTATTATTTTTGTGTGTGTGTACCGTCAAATCAGATCTGATTGTTACAGGAGGAGATTGCCCCTCCTTCCCCAACAGAGCATCTGGTAGATTCGAACTGTGCACCTCTGGGATTGTAGTTGCAGCTTCTTGCCACTAGGCCACCAGAGCTCCCCTGAGGCAAGGATTTTTAATCCATCTCAAATCCTTTGGGCATGTTAATCAAGAGGGGCCAGTCCCTGAAGGACATCATGCCTGTAAGGGTGAAAGGTCGGTGCAAGAGAGGAAGGCCCAGGATGAGATGGCTTGGCACAGTGACTGCAGCAATACGGTCAGTTGTGTAGGAGACAGTGAGGTTGGTTCAGGATAGGGCAAGGTTTAAAGCTGCTGTTCAAACGATTGCTATGAGTCATAGTCGACTCAATGGCTCATAACAACAACATGAGAATGTAGTACCTTTATAATAATAATTTTTTAAAAAACTGTCCAGAGCAAGTTCCAGAGCAAATTTTCACAGAACAACAGATTAACCCCTTCTTCCCTAAAAACAACTAAATGGCATTGCAAGCCTTCTAGATTTACACAATGCATTACTTAAAACCTGGCAGCTATTAATCTACAAGTTAAAAAAAAACCCCAAAAAAAATCACCCTACGAAAATATATTCTACTCACCAACAAGAAGCCAAACAACATTGGAATTGTGTTCTGTAAGAAAATCTTCTAATTGAGTAATACTTGGGACGATACTTTCATTCTTCCTTTGATCCATTATTGAAGCTTTACCAGCGCATCATCTGTAGGTCTAAAGGAATTCAAAGTTTAGAAACCAAGAATTATAAAACTGCAAGAGAAATTATAGGAGGGAAAAGAGACAGGAAAGCTTATTAAACCACATTCTGTTCTTTTGATGTTGAAAACAGAGAGGGAGAACAAAAAGAAAAAAAACCAAAAACAACTCTAAGCCTGTATTTTTTTTAAGCTTGTATTTTTAATATATGACAACTGCTGTTGTTGTTGTTTCCTGCCGTCAGATCACCTGCGACTCATAGTGACCCTATGTACAACAGCTATGAAGCCTGCCCTGTCCTGAGCCAGTCTCACTAACTTCAACACACCTACATCCATTCCCCTAGTTACTTTATCAAACCATCCCATCCAGGGACTTCTCCTGCACTGTCCCTCCACCCTTCTTAGCATGAGGTCCTTCTCCAAGGATCGGTCTCTCCTGGCAACATGCCCAAACTATGTGAGACAGAGATTCAAAATCCTAGCCTCCAAGAAGAATCTTGGTTTCATCATTTCCAGGTTAGACCTATTTTCTCTCCTTGGCAGTCCATGGTGTGTTCAAGACCCTTCCCCAGCCCCACAACTCCTGCTTTTATATATAGATAGAGACAGAGAGAGACAGACAAAGAAAGACAGACAGAGACAGACAGAGAAAGAGACAGATATATACATAGATATATACATAGAAACATACATAGATATACATACATAGATAGAAAGATGATACATAGATAGACAGAGTCCATTTCAGTTATTCTTTTCTGGCTCTAACTTACAGATTGCTTTTTAAATGTAATCAGATGTTATATATCTCAACAATAAGAATGAACTAAATATAAATTTGCCCTGGAGGTAAAAATATACCCAGAATGCTCCTTATAATCGAGAACAGCAAAAATTTGTTTCATTCTTGGACACATTCTCAGGAAAGACCAATCACTAGAAAAGGACATCCTGTTTGGTAGAAAAGTTAGCAAAACAAAAGTGAAACACTCAATGAGATAAATTAATATGATAGCTACAACAATGGCTCAAACATACAAAAGATCATGAAAACAGTACAGGACCGGGCAATGCTGGTTGTTAATAACAAAGCCATGAGTCAGAGGTGACTCAACAGCAACTAACAACAAGTGTTAATTACTTATATTAGATAAATTAATCTAGATTGACAGGAAAGCTGCCATATTACAAATATTTATATACTAGATTTATATATTAAATTGAATTAATCCCTCATATCCTCTATCAGCTTTGTGTGCATTATTTTACAGGAAAACAACCTTCCAAGTACAGATTACAAACTGTTAAGTTTGTACACTAGACTATATTCTTCAATCAGATTCTCAGGATAGACTACTATATACTGTCAGATGTGATGAATATGTGAAGAGTGTCTGTATGTATGGGTGCCTATATGTGTGAGTGTGGTTGTGGTAGTTTGAAGACTAAGTTGTACCTTATTCAAGCAATGGGCTTTTCAACCACTTGCTATGCTGTTGTAAGTAAGTAAGGATTACAGTAAATAAGGATGGCAAAAGAAGCTGATGCCTTTGAACTGTGGTGTTGGAGGAGAAAAGTATCAAAAGAACAAACAGGTATGTGCATCCATAGTGATCCCTGGAGACAAAGGTGGCAAAGCTCTGTTTCATATACTTTTAGCATGTTGCTAAGAGAGACTATTCATTGGAGAGGTACATTATGGTTGGGAAGATGGAGGAAGAAAGAGAGTTCCTCAACCAGATGCATTGACACAGTAACTGTAAAAAATGGGCTCAAATGTGTCAGAGATTTTGAGGATGGCACAGGACAGAAAAAGGTTCAGATATGCTGTTTATTGGGTTTATATGAGTCATACTCAACTCGACAGCACCTAACAATAACAAAAGAATAAAAAAATGAAGAAAATTCTTTTATTTCAAAAAGTAACACAGTTATCACCATAATATTATTATCATGACTAACCTAAGACAAGAATATAGTACATTTTGAGTTGTATTGACAACTTAAAGGTCAGCAGTTTACTTCCACCAGGTTGCTTCATGAGAAAAAGATGAGCAGCCTTCTGAGAAACCAAATGAAGGATCACAATGAGTTAGAACTGACTCTGCTATGGCAATGTAGTATGCAGAACAGATTATCCGGGAGGCTGGGCTCTATGAGGAGAAATGTGGGGTCAAGATTGTTGGAAGATCTATCGACAATCTGCATTATGCAGATGACACAACCCTGCTTGCTGAAACCGAGGAGGACCTGACGGGCTGGCTGCAGAGGGTCAAGGACTGCAGCCTCCAATATGGATTGAGGTTCAATGTCAAGAAGACACTGGACCCTTAGAGGCAATGATTCTGAGGCTCCATCTAACATACTTTGGGCATGTTGTGAGGAGAGACCGGTCCTTGGAGAAGGACATCATGCTTGGGAGGGTGGAGGGACGGCGCA
>NW_006399762.1:3303460-3311536 GCF_000299155.1 Elephantulus edwardii
TTGGCACAGGACAGAGCAGAGTTTAGAGCTCGCTATGAGTCGTAAGTGACTCGACGGCACATAACAACAACAACAACAACAACAACATGGCAATGTGTTTGGGTTGGGTTTTGATCCAACATTCTTATTTTATTATAAACCAGAGAAAGAAAAAGAAAAGACTAGATCAACACAAATACCCAGCCAGTCAGTACTCCTTTAAGGGAAAAAAAAGAAGCCACTGGATCAATTTCAACTCACAACAGTTCTATGAGTGTCAGAGTAGAATAGGGCACACAGGATTTAATGGCTGATTTCTTTTTTTATAATGCAGAGTGTCTTTAAAGACCCCAACCTCTACCCTCTTCTATAGTCAACAGTGGTAAACATCTGCACCACCTGATAACTCCTAAAGTCATTCCAGCTGCACAGATGATTCGCACAGATAGCTAGAAAAACAGCATAGTTGGAAGCAGAGAGAATAGGTGAGGACAACTTTCTGGTGGAAATTCAATACAGATGACAGCATCAACTTCCTAAATATATTTTCTGTTTATTCACATCTCTTCTTTTCAGAAGCAGCACTGATGGTACATTAGTAAAGGGCTTGGCAAGCTCACCAACTGCTCTAGTCACTATGAGTCACACAACACTACTACCACAAAACTGAGTAGTAACATATTATATAATGATTTGTATGCTATAAAGTAATATCTGCACTTATTTCATACTTGTTTTTACTGTTCACAGATGTACACCCAGCACACACCCTCCTCTCTCTTTCATTGCAATAGGATAATCCAGCAAGTTTTCAAAGCCTGTAAATCACACAGGACAAGAACGCTCATCTTTCTCCCAAAGAGCAGCTGGTAGATACCAATCACCTGCCTCTGAGGTGGCAGCATAATTCCTTAACCACTAGGCCACCAGAGCTCCCCACAAACCACAGAGGATTAAAAAAGATCACCATACTGAATAATATGGATGTTCAATAAAAAGTATGTCCTCTCATTTCAAATCACATCCAAGGGCAAGTGATCTTTCCAGAAAAATGATCTAGATTCCTTATACAAAATCACTACTCTCAACACTGACACAACACATAGCTAAAGAGAACAAATAGGGGCTCAGATTGCCAAGAAAGAAAGAAAACAAATCAACAAACAAACAAACAAAAAACAATGAAAAAAAACCTAACATCTAATTTTAACCAGCATTTCCCCAAGTATTAATATTTAAGATAGATAAGCAGATAAACCCACAATACTTATACAGTTTGAGTACAGAAGTAAAGGTTAAAACTTAATAAAGACTCTAAAATGTTAACAGTCCCATGTAGAAGAGTCAAGTCGAAGCTCTACTAAACAATCTAGACTAATCTGGAGCTATACGCTTAGTCGTATTGTTAAAGTGGCACACAACTAATTCCTTAATAAGAAAAACTAAAGGTAAATGTAAAATCAGTCTTTACAGAGCAAATCAAACTGGTAGTTTCTTAATCTTCCCTTACTGAACAATTCAATCTAAAAACCATTAGGTGAAGCTCTATTGCCTTAATATGAAGGGGGCTGAGGGGGGAATAGGCATTTCAGTGGTCTAGAATGAGGTGACAGATCCTAGATCCTAACAAATTCCACAGTGTGGTGAGGAAGTTATTGCATAACAAGAGAAATCCACTGCCAAAGTAAGATGAAGATAGTATGCTTACAGACGTAGAAAACGAGCATAGTATATTAAAGCCTGAAAGGAAGGAAGAAGTCTACAGAGTTGGGGAGTAGCAGTGGCTCAAAATCAAGTCCAGTCTAATTAAAGTCAGGACTGAGCAGAAAAAGAACACAAGCACAGGGAGGCTGGAAGGTAGCTGGGAGGAGTGTGGTAGAGTAAAAGCAGGAAAAAGAAAGGCATTTGTGTGGAAGGTTGTCCATATACAACATGGAATTTATCAAGAAAGAATAAATATTAAGAATAATAGAACCAATTGGCCCAGTGGTTAGAATCTTTGTTTTCTTGACGTTTAGCTTCAGTCCATATAGGAGGCTGTAGTCCTTGATCTTCTGCAGTAAGCGCCTCAGGTCCTCCTCCGTTTCAGCAAGCAGGGTTGTGTCATCTGCATAAAGCAGGTTGTTGATGGTTCTTCCACCAATCCTGATGCCACATTCCTCTTCGTATAGCCCAGCATCTCGGATGATCTGTTCTGCATACAGATTGAAAAGGTATAGAGACAGAATACATCCCTGACGAACCCCCGTCTTGATTTTGAACCATATATGGTTCTAACCACTGGGCCAGTTGGCAGCATCAGCATGGATGGTGAAGAGATTGGGATAGTTAACAGTTTTAATTCACTTGGCTCCACAGTCAACACTCTTGGTAACAGCAGCCAGGAAATCAAGAGATGAATTGCACTGGGAAAGTTGGCTGTGAGGGACCTCTCAAGAGTACTGAAGAGCAATGATGTCAGGCTGGAGACTAAGGTGTGCCTGATCCGGGCTATAGTCTTCGCATCAGACAGAGAGTTGGACAGTGAATAGGGTTGATAGAAAGAGGATTGATGCCTTTGAGCTGTGGTGCTGGAGAAGAGTATTAAATATACCATAGACTGCTAGGAGAACAAACAGGTTTGTCCTGGAGAGGGTGAACCCAGAGTGTTCCCTGAAGTCAAGGATTCTGAAGCTTCGTCTGACATATTTTTGGCATGTGGCAAGGAGGGACTGGTCCTTGGAGAGGGACATCATGTTTGGCAGAGTGGAGGGGCGGCGAAGGAGAGGAAGACCTTTGGTGAGATGGATCGATTCTGTGACTGGAGCGGTGGGAATAAGTGTGTTTGAGATGGCTAGGTTGGCACAGGATAGAACAGCATTTAGAGCTCTTGTATATAGGGTCGCTATGAGTCGCAAGCGACTCGACGGCACATAAAAACAACAACAATAGAACCAAGTTTCTTGCTGATGGAGAATATATGTAATGGGGCAGGGGGTAATGAATGCTCTGCTAGATAAAAATCAGAAGTATGATTTTTAATATAAATCAGATTCACTGTCTCCAAGTTAGAAATAACTAAGAGCTGACTCATTAGAGGCTTAAAAAGCAGGACAGAAGATGGGTTTGAACCACCTGAGGTGAGGGCTTGGATTTAGCAGCACACTAAAGAGCCACTATCACATCCTTTTTAAAAAGCAAAGATAGCAAAAATAAATATAGTTATAAATTTATATATCCATTTGTTCACTCACACACCCTGAAAACGGCAATACTCCAATAAAAATGAGTATACCTACAACCTAGAACTTTGCTTCTAAGAACCATTTCTAAAGAACCAAGGGTCCTTGAATCTATAAATCATGGCTAAGACAGAGAATATCACTATGAAGTAAACAAGGATTCTAACCACTGGACCAATTGGTAGCTTTGTGATGGATAGTGAAGAGATTGAGATTGTAAACAGATTTAGTTTGCTTGGCTCCACAATCAACACTGTAGGAATCAGCAAACAGGAAATTAAAATTAAGTACTGTGTTGTAAAAGTCTGCCGTCAGAGACCTCTTCAGAGTACTGAAGAGTAACGATGTCACTCTGGAGACTAAGGTATGCCTGATACAGGCCATATTCTTTACAATCACTTGCTATGCATCAGAGAGCTGGACAATGAAGAAGGAGAATTGAGCTGTGGTATTGGAAAAGAGTGTTTAATATATCATGGACTGCTAAGAGAACAAACCAGTTCATCCTGGAGAGACTTAAACCATGCTGCTCCTTGGTGACAAGGATTCTGAAGCTCCATCTGACATACTTTGGACACGAGGGACGTCATGCTTGGGAGGGTGGAGGGACAGCGCAGGAGAGGAAGAGCCTCAATGAGATGGATTGATTCAGTGACTGAGGTAATGGGGGTGGGTGTGTCAGAGACCATAATATTGGCACAGGATAGAGCAGGGTTTAGGGCTGCTGTACACTGGGTCATTATGAGTCACTGGAGACATGATGGCACATAAAAAAACAACAAGCAAGACAAAGTGAAGATGGTGTGCTAAAAGAATAATAGAGGTAGAATTAAATTATGGTACATTCACACAATGGTTTATTATGTAACACTAAATAATTATAAAGAATTCTCAAAACACTGCATGATGTGGATGAAGTTAGACGAATTAATATTGAGTGAATTCAGTCATTCACAAAAAAGACTTATTGACTAAGACCACTATTACAAAAGCTAATGAAAGGTCAGGGAGCTCTGGTATCTAGTGAGAGTGGTACTACTAATCCAAAGGTGACACCTCTCTAGCACTTCAAACCTACCAGTAACTCTGTAGGAGAGAAAGATAGGCAATCTCCTTCCATATGATACACAGCCTCTAAAATCCCACTGGAGGTTCAGCTATCAGTCAGGTCCAATAAGATGGCAAAAAGCTTTTACAATCAAAAAGTGCATAGAAAACCAATGACTTTTAAACTTTCATGCGCTCTCTTTCCTTCCGGGCTTTCTATGGAGGTGGCTGTCATCTCACACTGGCATAATGGCTGCCCTCAGACCCCTGGTGAAGCCAAAGATCAAAAAGAGGACCAAGAAGTTCATCCACCACCAGTCAGACCATTACCACAAAATTAAACATAAATGGTGCAAGCCCAAGGCATCAACAACAGGTTCAGAAAAGTTTTAAGGGTCAGATCTTGATGCCCAACATTGGTTACAGGAGCAACAAGAAGACAAAGCACGTGTTGCCCAGTGCCTTCTGCAAATTCCTAGTCCACAATGTCAAGGAGCTGGAGGTGCTGCTGATGTGCAACAAATCTCACTGTGCTGAGATTCTGCACAATGTTTCCTCCAAAAACCGCAAAGCCATTGTGGAAAGAGCAGCCAGGCTAGCTATTAGAGTCATCTATCGCAATGCCAGACTGTGCAGCAAAGTGCAGCAAAGAAAATTAATAGAAAACTTGTCTACACATTTTATTTGTGCCAAATAAACCATAAAAATTGCCATCTTAAAAAAAAAAAAAAACACCAAATAACAACAATTAAAAAAATCAGGAGTCAGTTTAAAGAAATTTCTACTGGTAAAATAAAAGAAAAACTAAAGCTCTGCTGAAAAAGAAAAACTAAGAGACATCATACTCTCTTATTTCAAAAACTACCACCCAGCGATAGTAAACAAAAGTACTGTGGCAGACACATAGGCCAAAGGAATAGAGTCAAGAATCTAGAAATCAACTCATCTATGCTCTACTAATCTTTAACAAAGAGACAAAATCCATTAAGAAAGGAAACAACAGCATCTTTAAAAAATGGTGCTAGCAAAATAGGACTGGACATTTATCATACGAAACAAGATCTTTATCTCACTATATACAACAACCAATTCAAGGCAAATTAGAGGCCTAGGGGTAAACCCAAAACCCATAAAGATCATTAGTGAAAATACAGGAACAAATGTATCTAATTGGAGACAAAGATGAAAATGCTTCATTTCACATATTTTGGGTATATTGCTAGGAGAGGTTATTCCTTGGAGAGGGACATGTGAAGAGGCCACTGAAGAGAGGAAGACCCTCAACCAGATCAGCTGACATGGTGACTGCAGCAGAGGGCTTGAATGTGCCGGAGGTTGTGAGGTTGGCATGGATTAGGGCGGTGCTCAGACTGATTGTTCATAGGATGACTAAGAGTCGTGCTCAACTTGACAGTACCCAACAACAACAAATCTATAGCACGAAAGACTTTGAACCATAACTAAGAATCTACAAACAACTAAGGATAAACAGATAAATGAGACCTTCTAAAAATCAAATCCTTGTGTGCATAAAAAAATCCTTCTTCAACAGGGTAGAAAGGAAGCCCACAGACTGAGAAAAATATTTGTCAATGACATGTCCAATAGGGGACTCATAGCCTGGCAATCCTGGGATTCTTTAACCAGCACAGCCTGTGAGCCAGCAGTCTACTGTTTAGTCTACCGAGCTTGATTTTGTCAGTCCCTGAATTAACAGAAGCCCCTTCTGTTGCTGTTTCTAGGGAAACTGAGTCAACTCACAGCAGCACTAGGTAAAACAGTTCAAAACCTTGCTTGATTTCTGTGCCATCTCATAATCTCTACTGTGCTTAAGTATATACTTCATCACTCTATCATGTCAAGTGTCTTCCTCTCTCCTGTTGGCCCCTCCAACTTCCCAAGCATGATGTTCCCTTTAAGGACAAAGGTTTCTGATAACTGATAGCTTCGTGAGAGTCAAGTAAACCTGTTCTCTTTGCTTCCAGCTAAGATTCATCTAAATCAGTAATAATATAATTCATTCCAAGGCCTCTTTGGATGCAGCTTGAAATTCTAGCCGGTTTCTGTTGATATATTTGCCCAGGCATTTTTTAATAATCTTCAGCATGATTTTGCTTGCATGTAATACAAACAACTCTATAAATTTCACCTTCTGCTGGATCAATCTTTGTTTCAAGTGGGCACAAAAACAGACCTCTTCCAAATGGTGGGCCAGGTAATTGTCTTCTAAAGACCTAAATAGAGAAATGTGCCCTGTTCATAGATAGGAAGATTCAATATTGTGAACATGACAACCCCACCAAAAGCAATCTGCATGCTCAAATGCAATCCAACTAAAGATACCAAATTCAATTTTCAACAAGATTGAAAGGGAAATCGTCAAGTTTATTTGCAGAAGCAAGAGACCCCGAATAAGCAAAACACTTTTGAAAAAAAAAATAAAATTAAGTGGGAGGCATAGCACTCCCTGACCTCAAAACCTACTACACGGCGGCAGTAACCAAAACAGCATGGTATTGGTAAAACGGCAGGCACACAGTCCAATGGAACAGAATTGAGAACCCAGAAATGGACCCAGCTATCTATGGTCAACTGATATTCAACATGGGGATAAAACCTATCAAAAATGGAAAAGACAAAAATGGAAGACAACGTCTTCAACAAAAGGTGCTAACAAAACTGGACCGCTATCAGCAGAAAGTTGAAACAGGATCCACATCTGACACTATATACAAAAAATCAACTCAAGGTAGATCAGAGACCTGGGAGTAAAGACCAAAACCATAAAGGTCATAAGAGACAAACTGGGATCATGGTTAGACAACTTAGTCTATGGTGTAAAGAGACTGCCAAATACAGCCAAATACACAATCTGGAAAGGATAAAAATCGATCAATGGGACCTTCTAAAGATTAAATCCCTGTGCGCATCAAAAACATTTTCCAATTGAGTGAAAAGAAAACCTATGGACTGGGGAAAAAATATTTGGCAATACCATTTCAGACAAAGGTCTCATTATCAAAACTTTACAGGATCTTATAGGACCTCCACAAGAAAAAGACTGATAACCCAATTACAAAATGGGCAAAACACATGGAAAAACTTTTCACAAAGGAAGCTATTTACATGCCCAACAGACACATAAAGAAATGCTCAAAACCACTGGCAATAAGAGAGATGCAAATCAAAATCACAATGAGATACCATCTCTCTCCAGTAGCAGTGGCAAAGTTTAAAAGGATAGCAAGTAATAAATGTTGGAGAGGATGTGGAGAGATCGGAACATTGTTGGTGGGATTGTAAAATGGTACAACCACTTTAGAGGGCAGTTTGGTGTTTCCTCAAAAAGCTGAACATAAGGCACACCCATGTTTATTGTTGCTTTGTTCACAATAGCAAAGAGGTGAAAACAACCCAAATGCCCATCAACAAAAGAATGGATAGAGAAGCTGTAGTATATTCATACAATGGAATACTATGTTGCATTGAAAAACAAGGAACTCAAGCAATATTATTCAAAATGGGTGACCCTGGAGGATATTATGCTGAGTAAAATATCTCGATCACAAAAGGAAAAATACTGCATAGTGCCAGTGTTGTAGAACGGGACTGGCATTATGGTTGGGGAGAACCTAAGAAAAGAGGGGATAAATAATGCATATTGCATTGAAACAGATGAGGGAAAGAACTATTTAAAAGGAATATATGATTAAGTATTATTTTCATGGCAGGAGTCCAGAAAAAGAGCTGCATATAGTAAAGTGAATTTGGGAGGGGGGTGATTATATAACAATGAAACAAAATCTTTCTCTTTACAAAGAGAAAAGGG
>NW_006399762.1:3311636-3315874 GCF_000299155.1 Elephantulus edwardii
TAAAATTTTAATAATAATAAAAAAAAAGTTGAACATAGAAATTCCATATAACCCAGCTATTCCACTGCTTGAAATAAACCCTCAGAAAATTAGAACTGAGGCCCAAATGGAGATTGGTACACCAATGTTCATAGCAGTGTTATTCACCATCACAAGAACATGGAAACAAGCCAAATGACTAACCACAATCAAATGGATTGAGAGATTGTGGTGCATTCACACAATGGAATACCACACAGCACGCAGAAGCAATGATTTTGAAAATCACTATCTAACTTGGGAGGGACTGGAGAGCATTATGCTAAGTGAACTAACTCAGTCCCATAAGGACAAATACTATATAAGACCATTACCATAGAAATAGAAAGATAACTAGTAAAATGTGTATGAGGATCCAAAGGGGAGAGGGTAGTAGCAGAGGGGTGAGGACGGGCAGGGGTGGGTGGATGTGTAATCACAGGGTTGCACAATTTGATGCATGAAGAGAAGATGGAGGAGTGGGTAAAAGAAATGGAAAAGATCCAGTGTGATAAAGTATATGAGCTTTGTGAGTAAACTAGTATAAAAATTTTATTTAAAAAATGTAAGGATTTGCACACATACTAACAATAAATGAATGAACTATTTACTTAGTCTATAGTCCATGCTCTAGACTATTATTCTAAATATATTTGTCAATTTGAGGGTTAAAATGACAAGTTGTGTTAATTTTTTATTCTTTGTTTACTAGAGAGCATGAACACAGATTCTTGTTTATCAGTCATTTCTGTTTCTTCTTTTTGTGAACTTTTTTATATCTTAATTCCTTGTCAAAATTGGATGCTCATAATATTCATATTGACTTTGAAACTCTGTATGTATTATTTCCATTTGGGTGTCTTACACATTGAGCTCAATTTATCAAATGGTTTGTTTTTAAGCTTACATTAGTTTTACATTTTTGTGTATGTAATCACTGCATACTTAAGACTTTGCAACCTCGAGAATCTCTAAACGTTAATTTCTTTCTGTTTTTACCTTATGTTATTATTTCTCAACAATCTGTGTTATGAAGATGACACATCCTGATTGCTGTAACTAAGGAGGACCTGAAGCGCTTGCTGCAGAGGGTCAAGGACTGCAGCCTTTAATATGGATTGAGGCTCAATATTAAAAAAAAACCAAACAAACAAAGATTATCACCACTGGGCCAACCGGCAGCTCAGGATAGATGGTGAAGAGATTGAGATTGTTCACAGCTTTAATTTGCTTGGCTCCACAGTCAACACTCTTGGCACCAGCAGCCAGGAAATGAAAAGACATATTGCGATGGGAAAGCCTGCTGTTAGGGATCTCTCCAAAGTACTGAAGAGCAATGGTGTCACTCTGGAGACTTGAGTGCACCTGATACAGGCCACGGTCTTTGCAATCACTTACTATGCATCAGAGAGCTGGACAATGACTAGGGAGGAGAGAAGTAGAATCGACACCTTTGAGCTGTGGTGCTGGAGAAGAGTATTGAATATACAATGGACTACTAAAAAAACAAACAGATTCATCCTTGAAAAGGTTAAACCAGGCTGCTCCTTGGAGGCAAGGATTCTGAGACTTCGTGTGACATACTTTGGACATGCGGCAAGGAGGGACCAGTCCTTTGAGAAGGATGTCATGCCTGGGAGGGTGGAGGGACAGCACAGGAAGGAAAGACCCTCTATGAGGTGGATTTGATTCAGTGACTGGGGTAGTGGGGGTCAGTGTATCAGAAATAGTGAGCCTGGCACCGGACAGAGCAGGGTTTAGGGTTGTTGTACACAGGGTTGCTATGAGTCGCAGGCGATTCAACAACAAAAACAACATATTAACCAGAGCTTTCTTAATGTATTTAGAATCCATTCTAATAGAATAAAACGTTGGTCTTATCTTTCTTCAAAAAAAAAAGCAATCCAAAACCCATGAAAAATATCTTTTAGATATGGGAAGGAATTCTTTTACTAAACCATTCTAAGAAAGGAAGAAAAGCAATATTACATTGTTCTGGAACGAAGGGTAAGCTAGTTACCCCGAAGGAAATAAAGAGCACCAAAAAGAAAAGTATTAGATGGGAGTGAAACAGACAACTAACAAAGAACAGGTCCTCTTTCTGACTCAGGCTGCAGAGGTAATTCATTACATTGATTAAGAGCATGGATTTTGTAAACAAC
The DNA here is from genome assembly GCF_000299155.1 of Elephantulus edwardii. NCBI lineage: Eukaryota > Metazoa > Chordata > Mammalia > Macroscelidea > Macroscelididae > Elephantulus > Elephantulus edwardii. The sequence continues at coordinate 3,313,817 of NW_006399762.1, forward strand.
CACCTAAATTAAAATACCAGCCATGTTATAAATCTGAGGTCCGAGGTAATTCTTTATTATATAATTACTTAAAGAATATACTTAAATTCTTTATGTTGTTTCCTCATATGTAAAATAGGGTCACATCAAAAGTCCCTCGATGGCACATAACAATAAAAAGTGATGCTGTGAAAATTGATGAGTTCATACACATAAAGTATTAAATCAGTTTCTGGCACACAGTAGACATACTATTTAAATTGGTATCAGAGAGTTGGACAATGACTAGGGAGGACAGAAGGAGAGTGGATGCTTTTGGGCTATGGTGCTGGAGAAGGGTACTGAATGTACCCTGGACTGCCAGGAAAACTAACAGATTTATCTTGGAGAGGATTAAACCAAGCTACTCCTTGGAGGCAAGGATTCTGGGGCTTCATCTGACATACTTTGGACATGTTGCCAGGAGGGACGGGTCCTTGGAGAGGGACATCATGCTTGGGAGGGTGGAGGGACAGCGCAGGAGGGGAAGACCCTCTATGAGATGGATTGATTCAGTGACTGGGATAATTGGGATGGGAGTGTCAGAGACAGTGCGATTGGCACAGGACAGAGCGGAGTTTAGGGCTGTTGTACATAGGGTCGCTATGAGTCGCAGACGACTCGACGGCACATAACAACAACAACAACAACCGGAGAGTTACTGACAATGATAGCGGGGAAGCTGAATAATATCGTCTCCTTATTCTCTGGCTGAAATAATTCTAAGGCATATTTTATTTACTCTACCTGAGTTCCTCAATGGTATCATGTTAGGCAAGGATTCTGGGGCTTCGTCTGACATACTTTGGACATGTTGCCAGGAGGGACGGGTCCTCGGAGAGGGACATCATGCTTGGGAGGGTTGAGGGACAACGCAGGAGGGGAAGACCCTCTATGAGATGGATTGATTCAGTGACTGGGGTAATCGGGATAGGTGTGTCAGAGGCGGTGCGGTTGGCGCAGGACAGAGCAGGGTTTAGGGCTGTTGTGCATAGGGTCGCTATGAGTCGCAGGCGACTCGACGGCACATAACAACAACAACAACAACCGGAGAGTTACTGACAATGATAGCGGGGAAGCTGAATAATATCGTCTCCTTATTCTCTGGCTGAAATAATTCTAAGGCATATTTTATTTACTCTACCTGAGTTCCTCAATGGTATCATGTTCACAGTTGTGACAGCTAAATACCCTTGCCTAGAATTGTCTCATTTCAGGCTTAACTTCTCTACTCCCCTTCCAGTGTTTCTTTCCTTAAACTCACTTTCCAAATAAACTATAACATGTACCTAGAGTTTGCTCCTAGGAAAAATTGAAAAACTAAAATAAAGCTTTCTCTATGCTTCAAAGAAACCACCAAAGCATACAGAATTTCATAAAATATTTAGGATGGTGTTTTCCTTGTTTGTTTTTAACTCTCCCTTCAGTCAGCGCATATTTAGAATAGGCAATTGATTAAAAAGGGATACTTCCTTTATCTGAATGGGAATAGCAGAAAACAGGATGATTTTAAAGGTATGGAGATTCAGTAATAGAAAAATGAGGGAGTGTGATGGTTCCTGTGCCTTTCTGTTGTTATTCTATCATCATCACCAATAATATGGACAATTATGGAATCCACTAAAATCAACTAATACAGAATTGCCTTAGGATTCACCAGAGAAACAGAATAAATACTACAGAGAGAAAGAGATATACTTAAAAGAAATGGCTTCTATTGGGAATAAATCAAAGTACCGGAGAGTTACTGACAATGATAGCGGGGAAGCTGAATAATATCGTCAGTTGCTGAGGGATAACAAGTCCAAAATTCTTAGGTCGAGGGACAGGCTACACTGCAGACTTGAGTCCCAAAATCTCTAGGTCAGGTGAGAAAATAATTAAAAAAAAAATGTTCTAATAGCATATCTATTTACAGTGTTAAGGTGACATGTTGTTGTTGTAGTTATGTGCCTTCGAGTCATTTGTGACTCATAGTGACCCTATGTACAACAGCCCTAAACTCTGCTCTGTCCTGTGCCAATCACATTGCCTCTGACA
>NW_006399762.1:3317749-3318271 GCF_000299155.1 Elephantulus edwardii
AGAGAATAGTGCAACAATGAATGAATGGAAGCCCAAAATCTCTGTAAATGTTTATGAAAATTAATAAAATATAATTATAGGGGGGAAAAAAAAAGCACAAATCTGGCCTTAGGGTGATAGCTGAAAAGAAACATAAATAAAAGGGCTTGTGGGCACTCATCACTACAATTTATTCCAACCCCACAAATCCATCTCATCTCAGCAAGCATTATTAGATTACCTCTAGACAAGTGAGTGGGAGGAACTAAGTGAAAAATAGGTCTTTCAACTCCTATCTGTGTGCCTATTCACAGGACCTCAAGAAAACGCAAACTTATATTACTATTCTAAAATAAATGTTGTGGGCCTTCAAATAGTGATTCACAGGGCCTCTAAGAGTAGGACTAAGGTTTCTCAGACTGTAATCTTTACAGACGTATACAGCAAGGTCTTTTCTCCTTTTGAGCAGTTAACAAATTGACATATTTCAGCTAACAGACGCTGCCCTGGATGTGCTCACCAAGTTGTGCCAAGAAATCTGGA
>NW_006399762.1:3319975-3328763 GCF_000299155.1 Elephantulus edwardii
AGTAAGTTTTGTGCATTTTTTGTTTAAGAGTTAAAATGAAAGTAGTTTTGCTTGAAATGAGGGAGGCTTAATGCAAGCTGAAGGTCACCCTGTGGCACTAAGGCAGAAACTAGGAGTCAACATTGTTCTTGGTTTGTACCAACTGAATCCCTCCCTACTGAGATTAGCATAAAGAGGAACTTGTCCTTACCTGCGAAAGAGTTCACCATTATTCTTTATTTTTGTTTTGTACTTCTTTATGATTTTACTTTCTTTACCTTCCTTGTTATTTTTGGTAAATACTCAGAGATACATGGCTTGGGGCCTTCAACATGGGAGCCGTTGGCCCCCTGTTTTTCACGCTGTCTGTTCTATATCAGAATATTAATTAAACTAATCCATGTTTGGAACTGACTGAGCAGGACCTCTAACCATTGTTAAATATTCCAATTGGAAATAATGATCCTAATTCTAGGGGAGAATTAACTATGGAGTCTCATAAGGCTTTGAAGGAAGTTTGGGATTTTGTCTCTTCCTGTCTTCTCTTGTATAAATCATAGTAGAAAGTTATTGCTGTGTATTTTAGATGCTAAAAGGACTCCTACTGCTGTATTCTGACAGAATGCTCTTTTAAGATGAATTCATTTATCTCGTTCACCTAAAGAGGTTTTGCGGACTTGCTCACTGGCTGTATCTCAATTAATAGCACAGTCAGGAAAGACAATATTTTGATATAAGACCTTATAAAATTATTATCCCTTACTATACTTTACAAGTTAATTGGCTATATCAATATTGTACAAAATGGATAATTGCATTAGCAAATTATCTTGGTCAAATTACTCAACATTATCCAATTCATTTATATTTCCTAAAGTTTTTCTTTATCAATCAATTTCTGATGCTCTTGATGGATCTTCCGGAGAAAAGGCTATTTTTGAACCAATTGGAGATCTTTAAAACAGTTGAATGCTCATCATTTTCAGCATACTAGCCAAATTAAAAGCTATTGAGCAAATATTAATAATTTACCCTCAGTCTATAGTCCAAAAAGTATATATATATAGTTTTATATATAAACATATGTAATTTATACAGTTAATGCATTTCCAATTATTGATGCAGTATATATTGTTGTTGTTGTTGTTGTTAGGTGCCGTCGAGTCGCCTGCGACTCATAGCGATCCTATGTACAACAGCCCTAAACTCCGCTCTGCCCTGTGCCAATCGCACTGTCTCTGACACTCCCATCCCAATTATCCCAGTCACTGAATCAATCCACCTCATTGAGGGCCTTCCTCTCCTGCGCTGTCCCTCCACCCTCCCAAGCATGATGTCCCTCTCTAAGGACCGGTCTCTCCTCACAACATGTCCAAAGTATGTTAGACGGAGCCTCAGAATCCTTGCCTCCAAGGAGCCACCCAGTTTAACCCTTTCTAGGACAAATCTGTTTGTTTTCCTAGCAGTCCATGGTATTCCCAATACTCTTCTCCAGCACCACAGCTCAAAGGCATCAATTCTCCTTCTATCCTCCTTGGTCACTGTCCAACTCTCTGATGCATAACAGGTGATTGCGAAGACCATGGCCTGTATCAGACGCACCTTAGTCTCCAAAGAGACACCACTGCTCTTCAGCACTTTGGAGAGGTCCCTAACAGCAGACTTTCCCATGGCAATGTGCCTTTTAATTTTCTGGCTGCTGGTGCCAAGACTGTTGACTATGGGGCCAAGCAAGATTGCTAGAAGAGGCTTTTCCGTGGAGAGGAACACAATGTTTGGAAAGGAAGAAGGTCAGTGGAAGAGAGGAGAACCCTCCATGTGTTGGATTGACACAGTGACTATAACAATGGGCTCAAGTTTGTCAGAGATTATAAGGACGGCACAGGATAGGATAAAGTTCAGATGTGTTGTTTGTTCATACGGTCACTATGAGCCATACTTGACTTGAAGTCACCTAACAATAACAAAGTGAGCTTTTGCCTTCAGGTCTCTGAGGTTGCAGCCTAGATATTCACTGGGACTGCATTCATTTAAGGACCTTCTAGGACTGGAGGATTTGTTTCATGACACAGCTCACACTTTTGCTAGTTTACTCGAGTCTCAGTTCCTCATCACATATGAACATGTTTCAAGTATCCTCACAGGCAGATAGCCTCCCCAAAAGCAACTGATCTGAGGAAAAAAGAGAGCGAGAGCAAGCTGCAGTGCTCTTTTTCATCTAGTTGTGTATCTTACCTTTTGCCATATTTTTTATGATGGAATCCTAACGTCTATCGCACTTTATTTAGAGGGGAAATTAAGCTTTCTCTTGAATGGAGGCATTTAAGAAATTTTAAGGCTCATATAACCATCACTTCCCAATTTTTCTGTGTGTAGGAAATAGGCTCTCTAAAAATATGTAGATAACCTTTGTGAACAGAAAATGAAAGTAAGGTGCGAGTCTGACTTGACTAACTTTACAGTTTTGTTTCTGTTCTTCCTCATGTTCCGTAGCTTGATATGTTACCCCCTGTGGTTATTAAAAAGAAGAATTTCTTATGTTTGACTTTACTAGAGGATCCCCAGTGACGTGATATATAATGTATTGTGACGTCGTCTGTGTGTGTGTGTGTGTGTGTGTGTGTAGTTATCATTTGAATCCACCAACTAGTCTGCTAGAGTAAGATAGGCATTATTTCCCTGTAAAGATTTCTAGCCTTGGAAACCTTATTATCAACATGAGTCAATATGATTTTGATTTATTAGGAGGAAATAAGCGCCATATTGGACAAATTATGAAGTGGGGTTTTGTTGGCTGTGGTTTTTTTTTTAAATACCATGCAAATTTTGATAGCATATTGTTGTTAGGTGCCCTCGAGTTGGCTGTGACTAATAACAACCCTATCAACAGCCGATATGAACCTTGAACCATGATCACAAAATCAGATACGCTGCAGCCCAATTGTTAAAGTCACTGTATCAATCATCACGCTGAAAGTCTTCCTATCTTTTTCTAACCTTTCACCTTGCCCAGTATAATGTCTTTTTTTCCACAGACCAGCCCCTTTTTGGCAACATACTCAAAGCATGTGAGACGAAGATTTTCCGTCCTTGCTTGTAAGGAACACCCTGATTGTACTTACAGATTTATTTGCTCTTTTTGCAGTCCATGGGAAAGTTATTACTCTTCTCGAGCATCACAATTCAAAAGCATCTCTCATTGTCATCCTTCTTGTGTCATCTTCAATCACTGTCCAATTTTCAGATGAATCAGAAGCAATTGAAAATACCATGATTTTGATCTGGCACATTTTAATCTTTAACCTGGCATTATTGTTCTTTAACACTTTGGAGAGGTCCTTGGCAGCACATTTTCCCAGTGTAATACATTTTTTTATTTCTTAACTGCTGTCACCATATCTGTTGATTGTGGATCCAAGTAAAATAAAACCAACAACTTTAGACTCTTTCCTGTATATTATGATGTTACCTATTGGTCCTGTGGTGAGGATTTTTGTTTACTTGATGTTATAGTGTAATTCCATGTTGAAGGCTGTAGTCTTTACTTTCTGCAAGCAAGGTTGTGTCATCTGCATAAGTCAGTCTTCCTCTAATCCTGATACCACCTTCTTCTTCATGTAGTCAAACTTCTTGGATGATTTGATCACCATATAGATTAAGTCAAACTAAACAAAACTCAAACTCATTGTAGTGGAGTTGGAACTGACTTGTAGCTGACCTTGTAGCTGTCTTATGTACTGACTTGTAGCTGTCTTGCTGAAAATTATCCACAAACAACTGGAACAGCACATCAGCAGAGAACTGCCAGATCTGTAGGCTGAATTTAGAAGAGGCCATGGTACTAGGGTTATTTCAGCTAATGTTAGATGGATCTTGTCTGAAAGCACAGAGCACCAGAAGAATGTCTGTCTGTGTTTCATTGACTATGCAAAGGCATTTCACTGTGTCGATCACAACAAACTGGCTGTCTGAGAACAATGGGAATCCCAAAGCACTTGATGGTGCTTATGTGAAACCTGTACTCGGATCTTCAGAGACAATCATCAGAACAGAGCAAGGAAACACTACATGATTTAAAATTAGAAAAGTTGTATGCCAGGAATGTGTCCTATCTCCGTACCTTTTCAATCTATGTGTCGAACAGATCATCTGGAGGCTATGAGGAAGAATGTGGCATCAGATAATAATACGCCCCATCCCCAACCCGCATTAGGTTTCTAAGGCTATAAATCTTAACTGGAGCAAACTGCCAATCCTTCTCCTGCTAAGCCATTTGTGGATTAGGGCTCCTTAAAATGTAGTATTTATGCAAACATGGATAAAACATAAGAAAGACAACTTCCCAAAACATATCAAACCAAAAACTCATTGCCAATGAGTATATTCCACCTCACAGCTACTCTGCAAGACAAAAAAGAACTAGTTGCTCCAGAGTGTCCAAGGCTATAAATCTGTATGGATGCAGACTGCCTCATTTTCTTTGTTCTGCAGGGTGGCTCAAGTGTTCAAATTGCCTACCTTTTGGTTAGCACCCCAGTTAGCAGCCAAATGCACAGGATCACAGAAATAAACCTACACAGCTTATCTCCCAGCTAAAAAGTCAACAGAGACAAAGTTTTACTAATCACATCACCAAGGTGCATCCCACATAGAACACCCTCAAAACACAGTAATTTGCAACACAGGCCCACTTCTTTCACTTCCGTTACTCAGGTCCTCTCCCCATGGCTGTATGTGCTGTCAGTGGGAAAACAGCTGCCAACAAGCTCCAGAGGAGGAAAACGTACAACGGTGCAAGTGCGACACGTCTCACGAGTTATGAAAGGGCTAACTTCCATTGGCACAGTTTTACTTGGAGTTCTCTTAATAAGCACAATGGTCTATGGATGATCATCTCATTTTTTCCCCCATTCATAATTCAGACTTGTTTTGCATCCACTATGTCACTTTTATGTCTCTTATTTCTCATATAATTTCTCCACAGTGTTCTCAAATTAACTTTCCTAACTTCCCATGAAATTCTATCACTATCCTTAACATGAAAAACTACTAAAACAAAATCTATAAAAGTTCTCGTTTCTTCTCAATGTACCTTAAAGCAGTGCTAGTAGAATGCCACACCATATTACCTACTATAATATCAAATTTTTATTTACACATACAAACACTTATCAGTGGTAAACTCTAGTTTTTAACATAAGACAAAACATCCTTGCCTTGATATAAAATCAAGGAAAATGTATGGATTCACAAAAATATTGTCTCCAAAGGGGAAAAAATATTCATTACCTTAATATTCTCAAAGGCCAAGGGAGTACTGGTGACTTAGTCCATAGGGAGTTGGACTGATAACCCAAAGGAAGCACTACTCTAGCGGTTAGTTGATTCATGGGAGAAAGATAGGCACTCCCTTCCCATCAATTTACAGTCTCTGAAAACTTGCTGGAGGGTCAGCTCTAAGTTTGGTTCAGTCTTGACAGCAGTAAGGTGGGTTCTTTTCTCCTCCCAGGCCACATATGATCACTAATTTACAACAAGTCTAGTTAAGACTAATGTCTAGCATTTGGCCCTCAGTAAATACTTAGGTAATGAATAAAGTTCTTAATCATGTTACACCTTGCTTTCTATTATTCTCTATAGAATTCATAACACAAAATATACTTGAGTCCAGTCATATGTAGTATTTTATGAAGAACAAACCAAATGTCAACGCAAATTCATTTCTTTATAAAACTCTTCAAAAGCATGGACAGATGAGTAAGCAAGTAAAATAGGTACAGAATGTAGACAACTGATAGAAAAACAAGCCAAGGTTTTCTCCTGGCAATACACAGGGTGTGTCCTATCAAGAAGATACTCAATTCAAACTTCAGTCCTATCAAGAAGATACTCAATTCAAACTTCAGGTAAAATGATCAGAGGTCACACCCACCTCTATTCCCTGACCATATAAACAGATTAAACCACCAATGAAACAGAAAATAACAGTTTTCTCTACTTTCATCCCAACTAGAAATCAGCTTGTTCAAAAAGATAGTAAAAAAAAAATAATAAATATTTACCCTGAAATCATGTGTTTTTCTTTCTCCTTGTCTTCAGAATACCCTTTTAAAGTGTGTCATCTTAACAAATCTGAAAAGAACAGCATTATAACCAATTAACCAAGAATCTGGGCTTTATCAACAATGTCTCCCCTTCTGATCAAATGGTTTTATTTTATACAAATAGAAACTCATTTACATTAATCTAACAATACATTTGAGTCTTTATTTTAAAGCAATTAATACTCCAAGAACAAGGGAGCTCTAGTGGCCTAGGCTTAAGAAGCTGCTCTGCAATTCCAAAGGCATGCAATTCTAATCCACCAGCTGTTCTGCAAAAGAATGATGGATAATCTCCCATGAAATTAACCATCTCTAAAAATGAACTAGAGGGTCAGCTATGAGTCTGTTTGGACTCTGCCACACAACAATAACAGATCTAGAACAAGACCACGACTGACTTTCAAACTAAAGCCTTCCAAAGGTTTACACCCCACTGTACCTATGGAAGGAGCACGGGCTCAAGAGCTGGAAAGTCCAAAAGCTCAAATTCTAACTTTATAACAGCCTCAAGTATGGGTTTGGGAAAACTGTTCTTTCAAACTGTTAGGTAATTCTTGCTGGTAAAAACAGTGCCTTCATTTCTTTTACACACCTAACCCTTTCTACACGGACATAAAATCACCTTTTAAATTCTTAAAATTCTTGGAAGGTGGTCTAGCATACTGATTAGGAAAGGCAGCAGTTGAAGAAAATAAATATGCCCTTAGTTCATTTTTTTTTTAATTCTTTGACCAGTTAGAATAAATGGGCTTCATTGCAATGGATTGTGAAAACAGCAACATGAAACCAGCTGAAATTTAAACACCTGAATAGTTACAAAACTGATGCTATCCTTAGAGAGGAAATTTACAAGAACTCCTGCTTTATAACAAAGGTATCTAACTTTGTACTAACAAAAATAAAAACAAGGAAGAGTCTGGGGAGGCAAATATAATTCTCGAGAAGGAAAAATCAAAATCATCATCCTTTGACCACAAGATTTTATTTCCACTGAAACATATTTTCACCCTTTGCATGCAGCAGGCATCCATTTAGAATATCAGATATATGACTCCCAGGTCGAAGAGGGTTCCAAAACTTCACCGCCCTTGGTGAATCAATCCTCTTCATAAAGCACTATCAGGACAACTGCAGGGAGGTCCTGCTGGCAAGGATGAAGCACCAGTTTAAAAGTGCTCGTTTCTGCCCTCGATGTCCATACACTGCAAATGGGGCGCCGCCCACAACCTTATCATCACCCGGGCCGCTCCTGCATCTGAGCCTCCAACCATCAACCTGTCAAGGTCCTTCCTGGCCTTCCTTACTGACCACACACACAGGTTCTAGGTACTGCGGGTAGAGATGGAAAACGAATAAAAGAAGAACCACAACTACAGCAGGCAGCCACGACAGAGCCAAACATCGCACACTATCCTGCTGCAGAACCGCTGGAAAATCACTTCCCACCCCTACCCTAACCCTACCCGTCCTTTCACCTGGGCAAGTGCCTGATGGCCCAGAACCACTCTGGCCCCTCTCCGGGAGAGCCGAGGGTCCTGGACTACGGCGGCAGCAGCAAGATCGCCAAGTAGCACGCGGCCAGTGAAGCACTGTCCGCGGTTAACACCCTCTAGGCTGGTCACCTGGCCAGCAGCCCCACATCCAGCCCCGGGCCGCAGCCACTGTCACTGGAGGGGGCGGAGGAGGAGGGGGTGGGATTGGAGCCGAGGGCCGGGCGGCACTGCGTCTGCGTCCACAAAACGTCATACGTAAGCACGCCGGCGCCTCGAGGCACGCTTCCCGAACACGCCCAGGAATGTTGCGTCGCCCCGCCCTTTTCCCTTCCTTGCCCCCTCCCTGGGACTGTGGGCGGAGCCTGGGCTGTGAGAAGGAAATTTAGGACTGATTTAGAAATTACTTTTATGTCCGTCCTAAGGGAAAAATAATTGGCTTTCATGTGGCGAGCAGACCATTGACACGACGTAAGAAAAAGAGGTTACACAGAGCTAATCAGACGCAATCTAACAGATATATTGGCACAAAATGAAAACAAATGTTTTAATGCCATTACAAACAACGGGAGCTTGATTGTGTAAAATTCTGTTGCACAGAATTTCTCAACCAAGCCTAAATCTGTGATTGTTAAAGTGGTTTGATCACAGTTTTTTAAGAAGAAAATTCTTATTCTTAATATTATTAGTGGATGAACCAAGATCTAAAACTTTGTGGATTAGGGTCTTAACGCAGACATTTATTGTGTGCACTCATCTGTAATGGACTAACTGTTAAGAAGCAAGACTGCTAGTTGCCAAAGGAATTTATTAGCCACTTCTTGTTGTTGTTAAGTGCTGTCGAGTCGCAGGCGACTCATAGCGACCCTGTGAAGGAGAGTCCTCAACGTTTGAGTGCCTTTCATCCTCTCTCCAGGTTCACAGGGTTTCCGGAGGCAAGTTATTATGGAAGTGGATGCCATTCCTCCTTCCAAGCTTGTTTTAATCGAAGAGCTCCACCCTACTCTCTGTCCGCATTGGGTGGTGGTTGTTGTTGTTATGTGCAATCGACTCATAGCGACCCTATGTACAACAGCCCTAAACTCTGCTCTGTCCTGTGCCAATCGCACTGCCTCCGACACACCCATCCCAATTACCCCAGTCACTGAATCAATCCATCTCATAGAGGGTCTTCCCCTCTTGTGCCGTCCCTCCACCCTCCTAAGCATGATGTCC
>NW_006399762.1:3329328-3333633 GCF_000299155.1 Elephantulus edwardii
TATCATCTGCATAACGGAGACTGTTAATAGATCTTCCACCAATCCTGATGCCACAATTCTCCTCATAGAGCCCAGCCTCCCGGATAATCTGCTCTGCATACAGGTTGAAAAGGTATGGAGATAGGACACATCCCCGGCCTACACCCTTCCCAATTTTGCCGCATTGGGTAGCCAGCCATTAACGCATTTGACACATCAGTGTCACAGTGTTCAGCCTCACGGCAACCACAAGTGACCGCGGTACGGCAGCTTGTACACCAGAGATGAGCCACTAGGAAGAAGGGAAATATCGTAGTCAGATATCATAAATATTTACAGAATTGGAAATTCTGAATCAGTTGTACTCTTCCGTAGTGTCACTGAAAGTTAGAATGGGTTTATGGTACAACAGGTTGGGGTGTTGGTTTTGTTATTAGGAAGAGAACCGTGGAAAACAATACTACCTATATGGAAGCTTTAGACTGATGGAGAAATGTGATATGTGCACATAAGACTATTAGAAATTCTGAATAGTAAGATACTAGTACTATTAATCCTTTAAGATTTAGCATAAACCATTGCTGGAAGAGTAGTAGAATTGCTGCTTGGCATAAGAGAGACCCAAATTAATTCCACATCAAAGCATCTCCTGTACAAAATACCACTATTCTGTCTTAAAGGCTTGCGTGTTGCTGTGATCCTGGGCAGGTCAAACTAACTTAGTTTCCAAACTAAGACAGCATGGCAACCAACCACTTCTGAAAATCAGTCAAGTGAAAGCCCCATGGGTCACAACACAACAACTCACAACCAACGGTAGAGATGGTGCAGTACCAGGCACTGTTTGATACATGTTTGATGCATGAAGTTGTCATAAGAAGGGAAAGCTATTTAAAGGAAGCTAACAACAACAAAGACTGTGTTTATACTCTCTCCTGATTCATTTAATCCTCTTAAAACTCTTATTATGCTCATTTTGTAGTTGAAAATATAATGCATCAATCTATATCTCACACTCAGTCAGAACTGACTCAGCTGACCATCCAATGGATTCCCTGAAAGCTGTAAATCATACAGGAAACTGCTAATTTTTCTCCTGAGAAGTATACTCAAACCTCAGAGAGGCACTACCTTTGAGCAAGCAACAAAACTTCCTAAGGATTATGGCACCAGAGCAAAAAAAAGTAAAATAAATTGCCAACTGGAGAGCTAGGGTTTTAATACAAGCTCTACAGTTTCAAATTTCATACTCTTAAGCATTACATATACTGTTTCTGAAGTTCTGAATGTCTAAATCATGTTTTAACTTCTTTCCTGAGCTGAAATACTACATTTATTAGCATTTCTATATAGGAACCATTTGAAATAAAATTTAAGATAAAGCCAGGAAAGCTTAAACAAAATTACATTTTATCTTGTAGATAGACTCTGTAGACTCTAGCTTCTCAAATTATTTGCTCAGTATGTAGACTGAATAGAAATGGAGAGATGATATAACCCTGATGTACATCTTTCCTAATTTTAAGCCATATAGTGCTCCCTCACAATCTCTAGAATTCCTTGTATGTGATAAAATGTAATTTTGTGTAAGCTTTCCTGGCTTTATCTTAAATTTTATTTCAAATGGTTCCTATATAGAAATGCTAAGAAATGTAGTATTTCAGCTCAGGAAAGAAGTTAAAACATGATTTAGACATTCAGAACTTCAGAAACAGTATATGTAATGCTTAAGAGTATTTGATTAGGGACCTCTCCAAAATACTGAAGAGCAACAGTGTCTCTCTGGAGACTAAGGTCCACCGAATACAGGCCATGGTTTTTGCAATCACTTGTTATGCATCAGAGAGTTGGACAATGACTAAGGAGGATAGAAGGAGAACTGACGCCTTTGAGCTGTGGTGCTGGAGAAGAATATTGAATGTACCATGGACTGCCAAGAAAACAAACAGATTCATCGTAGAGAGGATTAAACCAGGCTGCTCCTTGGAGGCAAGGATTCTGGGGCTTCGTCTGACATACTTTGGACATGTTGTAAGGAGAGACAGGTCTTTAGAGAGGGACATCATGCTGGGTAGAGTGGAGGGACAGCACAGGAGGGGAAGACCCTCTATGAGGTGGATTGATTCAGTGACTGGGGTACTCGGGATCGTTTGTCAGAGGCAATGAGATTGGCACAGGATAGAGCACGGTTTAGGGCCGTTGTACATAGGGTCGCTATGAGTCACAAACAACTCGACGGCACATAACAACAACAACAACAACAAGAGTCTACAAAAAAGAACTTGGCATTAGGCTCAGAGAAAAGACTCATCAGCATCCTGCATTACGCAGATGATACAGCCTTGCTAGCTGAAAGTCAGGAGGGCTTGAAGAACTTATTGTAGAAGATCAAGGAATTCCTCCTTCAATAGAGATTATATCTCAACATTTGTGGTATGCCTCACATACTTCAGGCATGTTGTTAGAGCAGCTATTCCTTGGAGAGGGGCATCAATTGGAAAGGTAGAAGGTGGGCTAAAGAGAAGCAGACCCTCAGCCAGACAGATTGGCACAGTAACTGCTACAGTGGAGTCAGGTATGTCAGAAATTAGCTGAATGATGCAAGATAGCACAGGGTTCAATGTTAGGGTTAATGTTAGGGTTGCTATGAGTCATACTCAACATCACCTAAAAACAGTACTAGTCAGGAAATGGAGACCAGGCAGAGAGTTTATGAAAGGGATGGATAAACAGGAAGAGAAAAGTACGTTATGTATTACAAACATATTGTGCTGCTGACTGACAAGTTAACAACAGTTCAAATGCACCAGCCACTCTGATGGATAGGCAGTTGCACAAATGGAACCAAATAGAACTACGGCAGTAGACTGGAGTATTTAATTATTTCCACATACTATGCTGCTTTTTAGTTGTGATGATGCAGAAGAGCACTGAACATGCCATGAAAGGCCGAAGAACAAACAAATGTCTTGGAGAGGGGGCAGCCAGAGTGCTCGTTGGAGACAAGGATGATGAGGCTTCACCTCACATACTTTGGGCATGTTGCTAGGAGGGGCTATTCCTTGGAGAGAGACATGAGGCTGGAAAGGGTGGAGAATTGACGAAGGAGAGGGAAAGCTTCAGCCAGATGGATTGACGTTGTGACTGCTCCAATGGGCTCTAGCATGTCAGGAAATGTGAAAATCAGGCACAGGATAGGACAGAGTTCAGATCTGCTCTTCATAGGGTGGCTGTGAGTCCTACTGGACTTGACAGCATCTAAAAATAGTAACAATAACAACGTTTCTTTTACTCTCTCCTTTCTTTAAGTTGTTGGGATTTCTTTCCACAGCAGTACAAAGGTAAAAATTTCAGCAGTCTTTTTCAAAACTAAAAGTTTAGGAGAATTCTAGTCATTCTAATTCTTTGTTTCCAAGTAAGGCTTTAGGATTTCCACAAGGATTTAAGTCTTCTGAGGTCGGCTACCAAATAACCCCACGAGAGAAAATATTCCAATACTAATACTCTTCTTGGAAGCAGGAGTGGCATCCACTTCCTAAATAACATACCTCCAGAAACTCTATGAACTTTGATAAATGCCCATAGTTTTATAGGGGCTTAGGCCTTTTGTTCAAGGGGTCGCTATGAGTCGTGTTCTACTCAAAGGCAATCAACAACAGTACTCTTTACTATGTCATAGAGCAACACATTAGAGTCTACTAAATAAAAGCAAAAGTTTATTGAGAGATGGAGTCAGCTGGGTGAGAAAAACATTCATCGATAAAGTGAAATTGGCAGCTCCAGCACACCAGGGAAAGGGATAATGGTTTCCTGGACTTTTGGAGCAGGGAGTAAGGGTCACAAAATTCATAACTGACTGAAATAAGAGCAGGGGAACTAGAGGTAAGCTATCTCAAAGTAAGAATTTGTCAGGGATGGGTACATTACACGTAAGTAGTATGATTAGTCAAAGTTATATGCCATTTACTCTAATATAAGGAGACACGAGATGTAAAAGACAGGCTTTTAATAATAATCTACTAGTAAAATTACTAATCTACTAGTAAATGTAATTAATTAAAGATAATCTACTTGTAAAATTGTTTCCTCAGCTGTGTCTATATCTGGGAGTCTAGTGTAAAAGATCTGTGGATAATTCTGTGTACCAAGACCTTTGAGCACAAGTTTCCCCATGTTGTATCTACTTATTTTAATTAAAAAGATCCTTTTGGAAGAGATTATTATGCTTTGCACCTGCCAAACTTTAGAGAAAAGGGAAATTGTCCTTAAGGCACCAAAGTTGAAAGAACTGCTATTTCGAAAGATGTTGTTGTTGTTGTTGTTGTT
>NW_006399762.1:3334348-3335508 GCF_000299155.1 Elephantulus edwardii
TTGGTTGAGGGTCTGCCTGTCTTTCGCCAAGCCTCCACCTTTCCAAGCAGGATATTCCTTTCCAAGGAATAGCCTCTCTCAGCAACAATCTAGGAACTTATATCTTTCTATAGCTAAAGCCAAAAGGAGGAAATAGAAAATTTTTACCACATCTTGCAGTCTGAAATTGATCAAACATGCAATCAAGATGAATTAATGATAACTGGTGACTAGAATATAAAAATTGGGAACAATGAAGAAGGAATGGTAGTTGGAAACTATGAACTTGAAGACAAAAATGAGGCTGGAAATAGGAGTATATTATTTTGTATATTCAATGATCTGTTCATTGTAAATATATTTTTTTTTTAAAGTGACAACTCTTTACACATGGACCTTACCTGATGGACTGCATAGGAATCAGATTGACTACATTAGTAGAAGCAATAGCTGGAGAGACTCATTATCAGCAATCAAAACTAGGCCAGGGACAGACGATCACTTATTCATGTACAAGTTCAAATTGAGGCCACAAGTACAAGAGATCCAAAAGAGGATCTTGAGTCTATTCTACCTGAATTTCAAAATCATCTAAGAAATAGATTTGAAGCATTGAACACCGATGTTTGGAGACTAGAAGAGTAGGTAAATGACACTAAGAATACCATCCATTAAGAGGGGGAAAGGTCATTACAAAGACAGGGAGAAAGAAAAAAAACCAAAATGTATGACTCTAGAAGAGTCATTTTAGAAGAGATTCTAAAAATTGCACTAGAGCATTGATTGAGAAGTCAAAATAAAGAGAAAACATGCTGAAGTAAAAGAGCTGAAAGATTTCAAAAAGCAGTGCAAGAAAATAAAGTATTATAATGGAATGTACAGAGAGCTGGAATTGGAAAATAAAGAGGGAAGAACTCTGCATTCTCAAGCTGAGAGAATTGAAAAACAAATTTTAGCCTCAGGTCGCAGTATTGAAGGATGTTATGGGCAATATTTTGAATGGCTTAGGAAATATCAAAAGAAGATGGAGGATTTTGAATACACAGAACCACTGTACCAAAAAGAATTGAACTGACACTGAAATATTTCAGGAAGTACCATTTCACACACTGCTGGTAGGATTGTGAAAGCATTCAACAACAATGGAAAAAAATGCAATATTTAATAAAAAAAGGTGAATT
>NW_006399762.1:3336473-3339892 GCF_000299155.1 Elephantulus edwardii
AGATGTTCATTGAAATGAAAAATAAATAAACTAAATTAAATTTTAAAAAAAGAAAGATGATCCAAAAGAATGTGGAAACTATCAAAAAGTATATTAGTCTCATAGAACTAGATATTACTTCATTGTGATTCTATTTCCTCAAATAAAAATCTAAATGGAAACTAAAAGGGCCTGGAGCTAAGGGACAGAATCAAGTGTGAATAAAGAAGAAAACTTCAACTCATTGCTGTTGAGTTGGCATCAATGCTTTTTTTAAATAAATTTTTTAAATTTTAATTGTGATTTTAATGAAAGTGTGTAGAAAAGTTAGATTTTCATTCATTCATTGTTGCATGTTTTAGCCCCTTCTCCCTCCCTTCTTCCTTCCCCAGTTCACTTTTTATTTTTTCAAAATTCATTCACTGTTGCACAATTACCTCTCTCTCCCCAATCCTCTTTGCAATGTACTTCTTATTCTGGGCTGTTGTTTTACATATAATGCCTAATCATATATTTACTTTATAAATAGTTCTTTCCTTCATCTGTTCCAATGCAGTATTCGTGAAATCAACACTTAACTTTCAGCAGGTGTTAATAGACTGTAAATCTCATAGGAGAAGATTTTTCATCTTTATCCCACAGAGCTGATGGTGGATCTAAATTGATTACCTTTAGTTATCAGTGGTACTGTAAGGTAAAAATGGTTCAGAGAACCAGGTGAAGTGAAACAAAAGAGTTTACTAGTGGCTCTCGGGAAGATTTACTATCTGAAGCCAGAGAAAGGTAGGGTCAGGCAGCAAAGTTGCAAATGAGGAAATTAAAGACCAAACTTTATAGGTAGGAGTTGGGGGTAGGGTGGTCAGCCTGGTGGTCAGTTCTCCGTGGAGGGTGTTAATTGGGTGCCCTTTGTTAGTTCCCAAATACGGAGCTGCTTAGTCATGCAAGATGTGGTTGGTGGTCATGCTCTCTTCTGATTGGCTATAGTCGTCTTACACCAGGCAGATTGGAATGTCTCTCAGAAGGTGTGGTCAGTGAGGAATGTTGCCCAGCTCCCAGGTGGCCTTTCAGGTACTACCTATGAGCTATGCCACCAGAGCTCCCTGGAAAGAGAAGAGAGAAACGAAATTCACTGGAGTTCTTACTGTTATAACACCCACATAGGAATTCTGTTATCTTCTCCTTTTAATTCATTCCTCTGAATCTTTGTGAGTAGGAGCTCCTAACTACAGACAGGGAACAAATGTCATAAAAATGCATTACAGGCTTTCTGCTCCTCGCTGATCCAGATTGCCTTCTCTTCTTATGCAGCTTCAGCCACGTCCCTGAGACACGATGGTGAAGGTCGGAGTAAACAGATTTGGCCACATTGGGTGCCTGGTCACCAGGGCTGCTTTTCACTCTGACAAAGTGGATGTTGTTGCCATCAATGATCCCTTCATTGACCTCAACTACATGGTCTATATGTTCCAATATGATTCCACCCATGGCAAGTTCAATGGCACTGTTAAGGCTGAAAATGGGAAGCTGGTCACCAATGGGAAAGCCATCACTATCTTCCAGGAGTGAGATCCCACCAACATCAAGTGGGGTGATGCTGGTGCTGAGTATGTTGTGGAGTCCACTGGTGTCTTCACAACCTTGGGGAAGGCTGGGGCTCATTTGAAGGGTGGTGCCAAACGGGTAACATCTCTGCCCCTTCTACTGATGCCCCCATGTTTGTGATGAGCGTGAACCATGAAAAGTGTGACAACTCTCTCAAGAGTGTCAGCAATGTCTCCTGTACCACCAACTGCTGCCTCCACTGGCCAAGGTCATTCATGACAACTTTGGCATTGTAGAGGGACTCATGACCACAGTCCATGCCATCACTGCCACCCAGATGGCCAGCCCCTCTGGAAAGCTGTGGTGTGATGGTCATGGAGCTGCTCAGAACATCATCCCTGCCTCTACTGACATTGCCAAAGCTGTGGGCAAGGTCATCCCTGAACTGAATGGGAAACTTACTGGCATGGCTTTCCATGTCCCCACCCAAAATGTGTCAGTTGTGGACCTGACCTGCTGTCTAGAGAAAGCTGCCAAATATGATGACAACAAGAAAGTAGTAAAGCAGGCATCAGAAGCACCCCTCAAGGGCATCCTGGAATACACTGAAGACCAGATTGTCTCCCGTGACTTTAATAGTGACACTCACTCTTCCACCTTTGATGCTAGGGCTGTCATTGCTCTGAACGACCACTTTGTCAAACTCATTTCCTGGTATGACAATGAATTTGGCTACAGCAACCAGGTGGTCAACTTGATGGTTGACATGGCCTCCAAAGAATAAGAAGCCCTTGGACCACCAGACCCAGCAACAGCATTAGAAGAGAGAGAGAGAGACCCTCAGCTGCTGGGGAGTCCTTGCCCCAACTTGATCCTCCCACACACTGAGAATCTCACATCCTTGACACAAGTTTCCATCAAATCCCCCTGAGAAAGGGGAGGGGCTTGGAGAGCCCATCTTGTCATGTACCATCAATAAAGTACACTGTACTAAAAAAAATGCATTACAATACCTGTTTAAACAATCATTCTTTTCTTTCTTTTATGTGCACGTGCATGTAGGTGTGAAGATTACCAGTGTGTTGCCTTGCCACTTGTAGGCTCCAAAATCCATCAGAAGGTATGTTATAATTTGGTTACAATTCAATCAGCAAGGAGATTTTTTTAATTGTTCTTTTCTGAAATATTTGAACACTGTGACAATCATTCAGGTGCCTGACATTCTATTGTTTCTGACTCAAAGGCATTGAACAACATAGTGATTCGAACCAGTTTATTCTGGCTCAATTCCCTGATGAAAAATTGCATTTCGATCCCTCTGTCATTGCTTTTCAGAGACTATGAATCACACAGGAGATTGCTCATTTCAAACTATGAATCACACAGGAGATTGCTTGTCTTTCTCTCAAGGAGCAACTGATAGATTTGAACAATGAACCTTTGAGTTAGTAGTGAAACTTCCTACTCACTAAGTGGTCCAGAGCTTATTTCCACTCACTCCAGGTATATCAAATCAGAATCTACATTTTTAACTAGATCCCTATGAATCCAAACTTGGAGGCCCAGCATTTACCTCAATAAATTAGCATTGGAAAGGTTGCTTCCTTGCCCAGCCTCTACTACTTTCTTCAGTGATAACTTGTCATCACCATCAAGGATCCTTAAAATCTCTAAAGATAATGGGGGGTCTGTTGTTGTTGTCTGGTGCCATCGAGTCGTAGACGACTCATAGCGACCCTATGAACAAACGGCCTGAGCACTGTTAGTACGTAGAGTTTCCGGAGGCAAGCCTTTTTGGAAGTGGATGCCGCTGCTGCTTCCAGGCTTGTTTTAATTGGGAAGCTCCAGCCAACACTGTCCACCATGGGTACCCATTATCACGATTGGCACATCACTGT
>NW_006399762.1:3340292-3342797 GCF_000299155.1 Elephantulus edwardii
CCATCAATAAATGAATGGCTAGAGAAGCTCTGGTATATTCACACAATGGGATACTGTGCAGCACTGAAAACCCAGAAACTCATTAAATACTATGCAAAGTGTATGACCCTAGAGGACATTATGCTGAGTGAAATATCTCAGTCACAAAAGAACAAATATTGCATAGGGCCACTATTGTAAAATCGGACTGACATTGGGGTTTAGGGAAGACAGAGAAGAAGGGGGGTAATGATGTGTACTGCATTGCAACAGAAGAGGGAGAGAACTGTTTAAAAGGGATATATGATTAGGTATTATTGTCATGACAGGAAGCCAGAATGAAGGCTGCACAGTGCAATGGACTTGAGGGGAGGGATTGCATGGCAGTGAAAGAGTTTTTCTTTTACTCATCAAGGAGAAAAGTGAAGTGACAGGGAGGGGGTGGGCAGGGAGAAAAGTGTAACAATGAGTGACTGGAAACCCTAAATCTCTATAAACTTTCATTAAAATTAATGAAAAAGATGTACTCATAAAACTAACTAAACCTAGCTTCATTCTATTTAGATTGTTATTTTTACCATGAAGGTGGTTTACAATGGTATTAAAAGAAAATTCTTCAGAAGTGCTGTAAATATGAACAAGAGTTAAAGTCATTGTCATCGATGCCACTTGAAACCTGACTACAACTGACAAGATAACCAGAGGTTGCCTAAACACATCCTTAACAATTTCCATCAGTCATAGCTCCCACCACCCATTGCTAAATGTTTTGCAGGAATCCCAAAATCAAATCCTGTAAGGTTTTAATTTGAAATTGTCTATGCCTCCCAATTATGACCTTTTGTCTGCTTTAGCAATTCTTCCTGAAACAATGCTCTGAATCTTATAAACAATATCATGACGACCATGATTCAGTGGAACATCTTGAGGCATCAAGCTGATGATTTCTACCATTCTGAAATGATTAGTCTGTCTCTGTCCTAAGTCTTTATAAGGCAGTCTCTATAAGGTATGCCTTCTTTTCTCCCTAAAATACAATTTTAAAAACTTGCCATGCAAAGTAGATTACAGGTAGAGAGTCTTATCAAGGATGTAAAAGGTACAGTGTGTGTCTTGGGTACCACTTGGAAGGACTGATAGGGCATCAATGAGCAATTTGTACTTGCCATAACAGTTTTCATCATCAGCTTTCTAAATTTATCAGTTAAAGCTTACGACTAATTACTATAGATATGCCTCTGATGACAGAAGGTCAATTTGTCTAAAACACAGTAACTAGGGAGTGAAGGAAACAGGTTGGTAAGACAGACAAAGGATTGGAGTTTGTAAGGTATAGATTTCACTAGCTGTGTTTTGCACGTCAATTGTAAACATTAACACTAGCATAGAATAGTGGGTTTTTTTACTCAATTAAAATAGGGACTTCCATTATAATTACTTTCTGAACTCATTAATTTTTTACTCACTCATTCATTCATTCATTATGGTTCTGTATAGTAATTGCATCTCACACTTTAATGTGAACATATTTTAACTAAGAAATTAAATTTTAAGCCGTACTGTGAGGTTTAGCAGGTCTATTGCACAAACCAAGCAAGCAAGATAATTTTGCTTTAAAGTTGAAACTTTACTTCCTATTGTTGTTGTAGTTAGGTGCCACTGAGACAAGTGCAATTCATAACAACACTAGAAAGAACAGATCTGAATGCTGTCTTACGTTCTGCCATCTTCACAATGACTAAGACACTCAAATCCATTTCTTCAATCACTATATCAATCCAACTCATTAAGGGTCTTCCTTTCTAAGCATGATGTCCCTCTGCAAGGAATAGCTTCTCCTAGAATGGCGCCAAAGGTTTATAATTCAAAGTATCTTTCCTAGCCAAGGATTAACTGCTTTATTTGTGCTGAAGTATTTATTGTATTGAGGAGGGAAGACTAGGGTGGAATACACGCCCCACAGGAAGAGAGGCTTATATATGTGAATGGAACCTCAATGCTATCCTTCTTTATTTGGGATATCTACAAAAATGACTGGAACTGCACATCAACAGAGAGCTGCCAGAAATGCAGGCTGGGTTTTGAAGGGGTCTTGGTACTAGAGGTATTCTAGCTAATGTTAGATGGATCATGGTAGAAAGCAGGGAGTACCAGAGGAATGTCTATCTGTGTGTCATTGATTCTGCAAAGGCTTTTTACTGTGTGGATCACAACAAACTGTGGCTGACTCTGAGAAGAATGGGAATCCCAGAACACTTGATTGTGCTAATGCGGATATTGTAGCTGATGTTAGATGGATCTTAGCTGAAAGCAGGGAATACCAGAAGAATGTCTATCTATGTGTCATTGATTCTGCAAAGGCATTTGACTGTGTGGATCATAATAAACTGTGGCTGATTCCGAGAAGAATGGGAATCCCAGAACATTTAATTGTGCTAATGAGAAACCTATACTTGGAACAAGAGGCAGTCGTCAGAACAGAGCAGGGTAACACTGCATGGTTCAAAATTGGGAAGGGTGTATGCC
>NW_006399762.1:3342897-3344795 GCF_000299155.1 Elephantulus edwardii
CCTGGATCATTTAATATTCTGCCTAAAGTGTCCTTGATTATAGCAACTCGAGGTTTGAATTTGTTCTTCAGTTCCTTGAGCTTAAGAAATGTTGAGTGAGTTTGGCCTTTTTGATTTTCTGACTCCAACTGCGTGCACATTTCAATGTAATATTTTGCTTTGTCATCCCGTGCTGCCTTTTGAAATCTTCTATTCAACTCTTTAGTAACTTGACTTCTTCCTTGTGCTTTGGCTTTTTGCACTCCAGTGCAATTTTCAGAGTCTCTTCTGACACAATTTTTTGTGCTCCACACAGTTAAATGCCTTTGCGTAGTCAATGAAACACAAATAGACATTCCTTTGATACTCCTGCTCTCAGCCAACATCCATCTAATATTGGCTTTGATGTTTCCCTCGTGACATGTCCTTTATCTAATCCCTGCTTACACTTCTGGCAAGTCCAGTCATTTGGGATACTCTTTAGCAAGATCTTGCTTGTATGTGATATTAGTGATAACTTCCACACACTATCCAATCACCTTTTTTCGGAATGGGAATAAAGATGTATCTCTTCCAGTCAGTTGATCATGTAGTTGTCCTATAGATTTCTTGGCACAACCTGGTGAGCACGTCCAGAGCTGCATCTGGATCATGTCATTTGGTATTCCATCAGTTCCTGGGGCCTTATTTTTTTGCCAATGCTTCCAGTGCATCTTGAACTTTTTTCTTCATTACGATTAACTCATATGGTACTTCCTGAGATATTTTCACATCAGCCAATTCTTTTTGGTGCAGTGATTCTGTGTATTCTTTCAATCTTTGGATGCTTCCTGAATCATTCAATACTTTTTCTGTAGCACCCCTAAGTATTGAAACTTGAGGCTTGAATTTGTTTTTAGTTCTTTCACCTTGAGGAATATCAAATTAGTTATTCACTTTTATTCTCTAATTGTAGGTCTCTGCATATTCCATTATAATAGTGTGCTTTGTGTTCTTTAGCTGCCCTTTGAAATCTTATAGTATGATTTTTATAGGAGTCTCTGGTGGCCTAATTAGTAGGGAGTTGCACTGTTAATCAATCCAAAGGTATAGGAAGACCCTGAATGAGATGGATTTAAACAGTGACTGGGACAATGGAGGTTGATGTGTTGGAATTAGTGAGACTGGATCAGGACAGGGAAGAGTTCAGAACTGCTGTACATAGGATTGCTATGGGCTGCAGGCGATAACGTGGCAATAACAATAACAGCATTTCTTTGGCAGCTCAAACCCACTAGTGGCTTCACAGAGGTGGGGGGGGGCGGGTCAGGGGGATGATGAGGAATCTCCTCCTATGCACTTACAGTCTCTGAAAACCCTCTCAAAGATCAGCTACAAGTTAATTCCAGCTTGACAGTAATGAGCTTGAGTTTGAGAACTATTTTTGTAAATGCTTTCCTAGGCAACTTTTCTCAAACTCACTTTATTTCATTTTGTTTTGTATTTTATTTTATGTTATTATTTGTGTGTGTGTGTGTGCTGTCAAATCAGATCTGACTGGTACAAGAGGAGATTGTCTCTTCTTCTTCAGCAGAGTATCTGGTGGATTTGAACCACACACCTCTGGAATTGCAGTGCAGCTTCTTGACACTAGGCCACCAGAGCTTGCCTCAAACTCACTTTCAACCAAGCTGTAAACTTTTTCTTCAAGACTTCTAAAAGCAGATAGCTCTAATATGATCTTTGTTGGATGTGTTATAAACGTAATTCTTGACCTAGCTAGGGATATTGAATGTGGGTGTTGAAAATGATCCCAGTGAGCTCCGCAATTCCAGAAGTGAGCAGTTCAAATCCACCAGATGCTCTGCTGGAGAAAGGAGGGACAGTCTCCTCTTGTACCAGTCAGATCCAATTTGATGGTATACACACACACACACACA
>NW_006399762.1:3344895-3346702 GCF_000299155.1 Elephantulus edwardii
GCTTCATCTGACATACTTTGGACATGTTGCAAGGAGGGACCAATTCTTGGAGAAGGACATCATGCTTAGGCGAGTGGAGGGACAGCACAGGAGGGGACAACCCCTCTATGATATGGATTGATTCAGTGACTAGGGTAATGGGAGTAGGTGTGTCAGAAACATTGAGATTGGCACAGGATAGAGCAGGGTTTAGAGCAGGCAACTCAACAGCACATAACAACAATTTTCAAGCTATATGCAACTGATATTGACAGTTTCAATCTTTTCTCCATCTATCATGATTTTGCCTAATTGGTCCATTGTTGAGGATTTTTGTTTTCTTGATGTTGAGATGCAATCAGTACTTAAGGCTGCAGTCTTTGATCTTCTGTCGCAAACACTTAAAGTCCTCCTCCCTTTCAGCAAACACGGTTGTGTCATCTGCTTGTTGCTTTTGTATGTACCTTAAGTCACCGGTGACTAACAGCAACACTAACAATAGACCTGAACCCTGATCTATCCTGAGCTAGTCGCACGGTCTCTGATACATCTACCTCAGTTATGGTGTCAAGCCATCTCATCCAGGGTCTTCTTCTCCTGCATCATCCCTCCACCCTTCCAAGCTTGATATCCTTCTCCAAAGACTTATCTCTCCTGGCAACATACCCAAAGTAAGGGAGACAGAGCTTCAGAATCCTTGCCTCCAAGGGAAAACTTGGTTTTACCCTTTCCAGGACAGTCCTATTTATTCTCATAGCAGTCCATGGTATGTTCAATATTCATCTCCAGCACCACAACTCAAAGGTCTCAGTTCTTTTTCTGTCATCTTTATTGTCCAGCTCTCTGATGCACAGTAATAATTGTGAAGATTGTAATCTGGAACAAGCACATCTTAGTCTCTAGACTGAGCTCTTCTGTACTCTGAAGAAGTCCTTTAAAACCGATTTCTCTAGTGCAATTCTTCTTTTGATTTTCTGACTTCTGGTGCCAACAGTATGGATTGTGAAATTGAGTGCTGCAATTTTTTTTAATTTTTTTATTTTATTATTTTTGTGTGAGTGTACCATCAAATCAGATCTGACTGTTACAGGAGGAGATTGTCCCTTCTTCCCCGGCAGAGCATCTGGTGGATTCGAACCACGAGCCTCTGGAGTGCTGCAATTTTTAACAACCTTAATCTCTTCTCCTATCATCATGTTGCCAATTGGCCCAGTGATGAGGATCTTTGTTTTCTTGATATTGCAGACTGTAGTGTTTGACCTTTTGCAACAAACCCTTCAGTTCCCCTGCAGTTTCAGTAAGCAAGATTGTTTAATTTACGTAATGTAGGTTGTTAATGAGCCAATCCTCATGTCACATTTCCTTCTCATAAAGTCCACTCTCCTAAATATCTGTTCTATAGATAGAAAAGATCTGGAGACAGGACACATCACTAATGCACTCCTTTCTCTATTTTAAACCATGCAGTGTTTCCTTGCTCTGTTCTGATGACTGCTTCCTGGTCCACGTATAGGTTTTGCCTGAGGACAGTGAAGGATTCTCATTCTTTTCAAGGTTGTTGTTAGTTGTTATTATGTGCCGTCGAGTTGCTTGCAACTCATAGCAACCTTATGTACAACAGCCCTAAACTCTGCTCTGTTCTGTGCCAATCGCACTGTCTCTGATACAGCCATCCCTATTACCCCAATCACTGAATCAATAATTCCCTCTCTGATGCATAAGTGACAGCAAAGACCATAGCCTGTATCAGATACACCTTAGTCTCCAGAGAGACTCCATTGCTCTTCAGTACCTTGGAGAAGTCCCTAACAGCAGACTTTCCCATTGC
>NW_006399762.1:3348324-3362885 GCF_000299155.1 Elephantulus edwardii
ATGATAAATTATTAAGTAATAATTCAAGTGGATGTTTTATTTTGAAATAAATAAAAATGCATTTTTGTAAAGGCCAGACATTCTCTAGACGTTGTTATGTACTATCTAGTCAGAACCTACTATCTAGTCAGACTGACAAACTATTGGGCTTTCAGAGTTTATAAATAGCACGGGACAGACTAGACGTCCATCTTCCTCCCTTGGAATAGCTGGTCAATTCAAATCACATACCTTTGTCTTGGCAACAGAGCGTGTAGCTATGCTCCTTAGTCTATCAACATCAGCTAGAAATTCACACATATGAGACAAAGTTCCTGGTTTGTTTGTGTGGGGTTTTTTTAAATCCTAAGCATCAGAGGTGAGCAGTTCAGACTCAATGGCTGCTGCTCAAGATAAACTGGGCCGTTTCCTCCTGTGCGTTTAGAGCTTCTGAAAACCCGCTGGAGAGTCCGCTATGAGTTAGTCTGAGTCAACAGCAGAGAGAGAGTGAGAGTGAAATCTTAAGATCTATTATGTGATATGTGCTGTTGATTATTTTTCAGGAGTTCAGTAGGCATGGTCCATAATGTATTATGTCGTACATACCGTAGAACACTGCTAACCCGAAGGCCCCAAGTGGTGGTTTGAAGTCACCAGCAGCTTTGTGAGGGAAATGATGGGCAATCTCCTTCCCTTAATATTTACAGCTTGGAAACCTGATGGAAAGTTGCTATGTGTTGGAATCGACCGGATAACAATTAAGTGGGCACTGGTGAGAAACTTAAAACAGTAGCATTTTTCTGCTAAAAGACTTTTTTTCTGAATTGGGTTTATACTTACTTGCACAGCTTCAATGCCACAAAAGGACGGCTTATGTGTAGAATATTTTGGCTTCCAGCTACCGAGATCCTCTATTAGTTGTTATGTCCATTTATATACAAACAGTGTTAAACAAATTTGGAGTAGCATTTGGAGAGGGAGCTCTGTGGGTTATTGGTAAGAAACTGCGCTGCAATCCCGAAGGCATGCAGCTCAAATCCACCAGCTGCTCCACAGAAGAAGGATGGACAATTTCCTTCTTTGTGATTAACTGCCTCTGAAAACCCACTGGACGGTCAGCTGTGAGTTAGCTGGTTCCGACCTGGTGGTTCTCAACAACAACAAGCACATGCAAGGGAAACTTTATTTTTAAAATATTTCTTATCCTAATACCTTATTCTTGTTTAAAAACCATGTATAAGTTACAGTATTCTTATTTTTTAGTATTTTTATTAGCACTCAAACATCTAGTATGAGTGCAGGGCCTATCATATTTATTTAAAAACTTGCCTCTGAAAGCTCCTACTTGTGTTCTTTTAAAAATAAGGTGACCTAAAGGCGAAAGGAGGAAAAGTAAGAAGAAAAATCAAATAGAAAGGAAAAGAAAGAGGAAGAACATGTGAAGTTATAACCCTACAAAGAGGCTGCGAACAACAGATCTTGAGCCATTTTCTCATTTTGATGAGAAAGTCAGCATTGTCTGTTACCCAAAGTTCATATGTGATAATCAGTCACAGCATGAAAGGAAACATCAGAGGAACTATGTCCAGATATAAACCCAACTAGATTTTGGATTTAAACCCATCAAGAAGAACTCTCAAACTTTAACTCATTGTTGCCAAGTCAGTTTTGACTCATAGCTGACCCTCCAGCAGGTTTTCGGATGTTGTAAATAGCAGAGGAGGAAACTGCCTATCTTTCTTCTCTGGAATTCCTAATGGATTTGAACTGCCAGAGAGGAACTGCCTTTGGTTACCAGCAAAATTCCCTATGGGCTAGGCCAGTGAGAGTCATCAAGAAGAAGGAAAGCAAAGTTGTTAGTACATGAAGTGTGTCCCAAGCTCTTGATCTTTTTTTCTTTGTAGTAGGTAGAAAAGACATGATGTACAAAAGAGTAAAAGAATAAAATGGAAATGAGCACAAGCAAGTTTCAAATATCTAAAATTATTTAATCCAAGTAAGTACATAGAAAGCTAAAGAGATAGTTAGGTTAGAAAAGTGCTTTTATTTCCCTAGAAAGGAAAAAAAAATCTCTTCAGGATAGGACACCAACAGTGGAGTATATGACATAAAAGAGGCAAATGTGGAGGTTGGCACTGCTGACTCACCTTGATTTGTTGAGAAAGAAATGTTCATAGTGAGGAAAACGTTATGCAACAGGAGAATATCAACATAGATGACAAATTTAATATACTTTCCTTTATATGTCTATCAAAGGTAACAAAGAGTAAGTGAATTTCCAAACCAAAGGAACTTAGCATAACTGAAGCATTTCCTTATTGTAAACTATCTTTCTGGTCTGTTCAAATGACTGCTTCTTGATCTATGTAGAAGTTTCTCATGCGCACTACAAAGTGTTCTAGAATTCAAACAACGATCTCGTAATTAAAGTTTAGAGAGTACTATAAGGCTTCCACAAGGAAAAGACTGATGATTCAATATCAAACATTAAACACATGAAGAAATCTTCAAAATCACTAGTAATCAGAGAGATAGAAATCAAAACAACAATGAGATACCATCTCTCCCAAGCAGCAAAGTTTAACATAGCAAACAGTAAATGTTGGAGAAGATGTTGAGAGATTGGAACATTTATGCACTGCTGGTGGGATTCTAAAATGGCACAACTATAATGGAAAGCAGTCTGGTGTTCTCCCAAAAAAGCCAAATATAGGGAACTCATATGATCCAGCTATTTCACGGCTAGGAATATATCCCAGGAAATCAGAACTGAGACACTAATGGAGATATGTATCCTTATGTTCATAGTAGCATTAATCATGATAGCAAGGAAATACAAACAGTCCAAATGCCTATCAAAAAATTAATGGGTTGAGAAATTGTGGTACATATACACAATAGAACATTATGCAGTACTAAGAAATGACAATTTTTAAAATACTATAAAACATGGGACAGTTTAGAGAGCATTATGCTGAGTGAAATAACTGTTACATAAGGACAAATACTATATAAGACCATGATTGTGAAAACAACTGAGCAAGATATGTATACATGCACAAAAGGGAAAAGGGAAGGAAAGAGGAGGGGAGAAAAAGGGGAAGGGGAAAGTCAAAGGGATAGCAGAAGTTGATATGTGAAGTGGGAGTGAAGGAACGGGAAAGATTCAATGGGGATTTGAAAAGATGGGATGATAATAAGCATCAGGAAGTGGTAATTAATGATATAAAATTTAATGTATATGAATAATACAAATGTTGGAAACCAGAGAAGAACCAGTAATTAGAAAACATAGGCTGGTTACAGAAATGAGGCTGGTGATAGAATGATAGAATTATGTATAATCAGTGATTTATTCAATGCAAATGTCTTTTATAAAAAACATAAATGGTGACTATAAACATGAACCTCATCTGGTGAACTACACAGGAATAAGGTTGATTGTATCTGTGAAAGAATTATTGGAAAAGTCCAGTATCAGCTGGAAAAACCAGGCCAAGTGTTGACTATGGAATAGACCATCACCTACTCATGTGTAAGTTCAAACTGAAACGAAAAACAATTAAATCTACAAGAACAAAAATATAACATTGAGTCTGTCCTACTTGAACTTAAAAACAATCTCAAAAAACAGGTTTGAGGCCTTAGACATTAAGAATATTATACATGAAGAAAACAAAAGGTTAATACAAAAGCAGAAGAGGAAGAAAATAGATGTCAGAAAAGACTCTGAATTTAGCACAAGAAGGCCTAGAAGCCAAAATAAAGGGAAGAAATCAGGAGGTTAATGAGATGAACAGAAGATTTCAAAGTGCACTTTATGAAGACAAAGCAGAGTATTATCATGAAATGTGCAAAGAACTGGAGTCAGAAAATCAAAATGAAGAACTTTCTCAGTATTTCTCAGGCTGAAGGAACTGAAGAACAAATTCCTGCCCTGAGTCACAATATTTAAAAATGATATTTATGGGCAAAATATTGAATGATCGAGGAAACATCAAAAGACGATGGAAAGAAAAAAGAATTGGCTGACAGAACCCTTTCAAGTAGCACGTGGCCAAGAACCAATAGTAATAAAGGAAGTAGTTCAAGCTGTTATGAAGGAATTGGCAAAAATAAGACACAAGCAACTGATGGAATACCAGTTCACATGTTTTGTTTTGTGTTGTTTTGTTTTGTTTTGTTTTAAAAAAGGGTGCATCTGGATGTGCTCATCAGGTTATGCCAAGAAATCTGGAGTTCAGCTACCTGGAAGAGATCTATATTTATTTCCACTCCCATAAAAACCTGATACAACAGAATGTGGAAATTATTGAACAATATCCGTAATATCACATGCAAGCAAAATATTGCTGAAGATTATCTAAACACAACTAGAAGAGTACATCAACAGACTATAGTCAGAAATACAAGCTGGGTTTAAAGATGCCATGGCATCAGGGATATCCCTGCCTGTTGTAGGGACGGCCACTCAATTCCTTATCCTCTAGGTCACCAGAATTCATATGTTCCCTAAAATTATGTCCACATGGGAACTTTTAAACTTTATTTGGGATTATAACATTTGCAAATTTATCAAATTAAAATGAAGTCATATCAGATTAGTTAATAGTTATTGTTATTGTTAAGTGCCCTTGAATAGACTACATTTCAACCCTATGAGACACAAATCTGTACCCAGTCCTATCTTGTGTCATCCTTATTATCTCTGATATAACTGTTACTACAGTTACTGTACTACTCTAATTCAAGGTCTTCCTCTCTTTTGCTTATTCTCCACCTTTCAAAAGGTGTCCTTATCCAAAGACCAGCCTCTTCTAATAACATGTCTTAAAATATGTGAAATGAAAATTCACCATCCTTGCTTCCAAGGATCACTCTGGCTTCACTTTATTCAAGACAGATTTATTTATTCATTTAGTAGTCTTCAATAAAATTCTCCAACACCACAACTAAAAGCTATCCTGTGTTCTTCTGTCATCCTTAGTCATTTTTCAGATGCCTAACAAGTAATTGAAAAGATCATTGTTGGAATCAGGAGCACCTTATTTTTAAACTGACTTTATTTCTATTCAATACCTCAGAGAGATCCTTGACAGCAGATTTACCTAATGCAACTCATCTTTTTTACTTCTTGACTACTAGTGCCATGCATCTTGATTATAGATCCAAGCAAGATTAAATAATTGATAATTTCTATCTCTTCTCCATCTACCATGGTGTTGACTATAGGGCCAATGGTAAGGATTTTTGTCTTCTTAAGGTTGAGTTTTATTCCATATTGAAGGCTATAGTATTTGCTCTTCTGCAGCAAGTATTTCAAATCCTCTTCATTTTCAGCAGGCAAAGTTGTATAATCTGCTTTACACAGGTTGT
Organism: Elephantulus edwardii; assembly: GCF_000299155.1. Taxonomy (NCBI): domain Eukaryota; kingdom Metazoa; phylum Chordata; class Mammalia; order Macroscelidea; family Macroscelididae; genus Elephantulus; species Elephantulus edwardii. Next base: position 3,353,680 of record NW_006399762.1, read on the forward strand.
TGATGAGTCTTCCTGAACCCTGATGCCACATTCTTTTTCATAACGTCTACCCTCTCAAATAATTTTAGAAGAAGAAGGAGAAGAAGAAGAAGAAGAAGAAGAAGAAGAAGAAGAAGAAGAAGAAGAAGAAGAAGAAGAAGAAGAAGAAGAAGAAGAAAACGTATGAGCAAGAGCCTGTGGTTATGAAGGAAGAAGCTCAAACTGCTTTAAAATAATTGGCTAAGAATAAGGCCCCAGGAATTGAGGGTACACCAATTGACATATTTCAACTAACAGGTGTTGCCCTAGACGTGCTTACCAAGTTGTGCCAAGAAATCTGGAGGACAACCACTTGGCCAATTGACTGGAAGAGATCTATATTTGTTCCCATTCTAAAGAAAGGTGATCCCACACAGAGTGGAAATTATCGAAAATATCATTAATATCACATGCAAGCAAGATTCTGCTGAAGATGATCCAAAAACGACTGGAACAGCACACTAGCAGGTAACTACCAGAAATGCAGGCTGGGTTTAGATTGGGTCGTAGTACTAGGGATATTTTAGCTAATGTTATATGGATCTTGGCTGAAAGAAGGGGTTACCAGAAGAAATGTGTTTCATTGATTAGACAAAGACATTTGTCTGTGTGGATCATAACAAACTGTGGCTGACTCTGAGAAGAATAGGAATCCCAGAACACTTGATTGTGCTAATGAGAAACCTATACTTGGACCAGGAGGCAGTTGTCAGAACAGAGCAGGAAAACACTTCATGGTTCAAAATTGGGAAGGGTGTACACCAGGGATGTATCCTATCTCCATACTTTTTAAATCTTCATGCAGAACAGATTATTTGGGAGGCTGGACTCTATGAGGAGAAATGTGGCATTAGGATTGGAGGAGGACTCATCAACAATCTGCTTTACACAGTTGATACAATACTGCCTGCTGAAACTGAGGAGGACCTGAAGTGCTTGCTGCAGAAGGTCAGGGACTCCAGTCTTCAGTATGGATTGAGGCTCAATATCAAGAAAACAAAAATCCTCACCACTGGGCCAAATTGCAGTATCATGATGGATGGTGAAGAGATTGAGATTGTTCACAGTTTTAGTTTGCTTGGCTCCATAGTCAACACTCTTGGCACCAGCAGCCAGGAAATTAAAAGAAATTAAAAGTCTGTGCTTAGAAACCTCTCTAAAGTACTGAAGAACAACAATGTCAGTCTGGAGACTATGGTTTGCCTGAAACATACTATGGTCTTTGCAATCACTTGCTATGCATCGGAGAGCTAGACAATGACTAGGGATGCTAGAAAGAGAATTGATGCCTTTGAGTTGTAGTGTTGGAGAAGAGTATTAAATATACCATGGACTGCTAAGAAAATGAACAGGTTTGTCCTGGAGAGGGTGAAACCAGACTGCTTCTTAGAGGCAAGGATTCTGTTGCAAGGAGGGACCAGTCCTTGGAGAGAGCCTTCATGCTCAGGAGAGTGGAGGGACAGTGCAAGAGAGGAAGACCCTCGATGAGATGGATTGATTCAGTGACTGGGGTAATGGGGGTAGGTGTGTCAGAGACAGTGAGATTGGCACGGGATAGGGCAGGATTTAGGACTGTTGTACGTAGGTTCTCTATGAGTTTCAGGTGACTCAACGGTACATAACAACAACAACATACAGCTTGAATAGGTGTGGTGAAATGATACAGCCCAGTCACATACTTTTCTTGGTTTTAAGCCATTATGTATTTCCTTGCTTTGTTTGGACAATAACTTATTCGTCAAAGTATAGGCTTTACATAAGCAGAATTAAGTGTTCTAGGATTCCCATTCTTTTCAATGTTAAACATAATTTATTATGAAGTCCCTAAATCCAATATTGCTTGTGAGCATGAGAAGAGATTTGAGCACAGAAACAAGGGGAAGGTGATGTAAAGACAAAAGGATAAATATGAGTGATGAATTTACTAAAATAACTGAAGGCAAATATTGAAGGATAGTATGATCAAAATCCTGGATGATCCAGGAAGCATCAAAAGAAGATGACAGAAATATACTAAGACACGATATAAAAAAGAATTATTGGATTAAAAAACACTTCAGAAAGTAGAATCTGATCAAGAATCAACAGTGATGAAAGAAGAGATACAAGCATTGAAAGCATTGGCAAAAATTAAGGACCCAGAAATTGATGGGATACTAATTGACATCTTTTGACAAGCTGATGCAGTCCTAGACATGCTTACCAAACTATGCCAGTAAATTTGGAGGATAGCTACCTTATTAACCAACTGGAAGGGATCCATATTTGTTTCTATTTCCAGAAAAGGTGATCCAACAGAATGCAGACATTATCAATCATTAGTATCACATGCAAGCAAAATCTTGCTGAAAATTATTATAAACATGGCTAGAACAGATTATCAACAGAGAACTACTAGAATTAAAACTTGCATTTAGAAGAAGCTATGGCATCAGGGACTTTGCAGTAAATCACTACAGTAAATGACTGTAGTCTTCAATATGGACTAAAACTCAACATCAATAAGACAAAGATTCTCACTATTGAGCCAATTGGCAGTGCCAGGATGGATGGACAAGAGATTGAGGTTGTTAACAATTAGAGTTTGCTTGGCTCCACAATCAACCCTCTTGGCACCAGCGGTCAGAAATTCAAAAGATTAATTGCACTGGGGAAATCTGCTGTCAGGGATCTATCAGAATACCAAGAAGCAATGATGTCACTGTAAAGACTAAGGTGTGCCTGATCCAGGCCATGGTCTTTGCAATTTCTTGCTAAGTGTTAGAGAGATGGACAATGACTAAGGATGACAGAAGAAGAGCAGAAGCCTTTGAATTGTGGTGCTGGAGAGGAGTATTGAACACACCATAGACCACCAAAAGAATAAACAGGCATGTCCTGGTGAGGGTGAAACCAAGTTTCTCCTTAGAGGCTAGGATTTTGAAGCTCTATTTCACATACTTAGGGCACGTGGTCAGGAGAGACCAGTCCTTGAAAAAGGACATAATGCGGGAAGGATGGAGGGACAGTGCATGAAAGGATGAGATGAGATGGATGGAAACAGTAACTGGGGTAATGGGAGTAGGTGTATCAGAGTCAGTGAGATTGGCTCAGGATATGGCAAGATTCAGGTTCGCTATTGAGTGGTAGGTGACTCGGCACATAACGACAAGTTAAATGCCTTTGGATAGTCAACAAAGCACAAATAAACATTCTTCCGGTATTCTCTACTCTCAGCGAGGATCCATCTAACATCAGAAGAGTATCATCAGGGCTATATCCTTCCTCCTTACTTATTTTATATATATATTGTTGCCGACCAAGGGTAAAGTATTTTTATAATTATTAATAATGAGATAGATAGCCAGGAATGAGATAGAACAGAGAGCAAGAAAAACAGCAGTTCTCAACTGAAGACCTCCATTCCAGCTTCCAGCATCTTTATTGAAAACTATCAGGAAGTAAATCACAAAGAGAATTCAGTGCAAATGAAGCCAAGCTCTTTCTATTGAAAACCTTCTGCTTGACTCAGGAGGGGAAGGGTTAGCAAATGCAAGAATCTGGTAAACCCTTAAGGATTGCCTTAGTGCCTCAGGGTGAACTCTAGTGTGTACCTCACCTCCCCCACATCCTGACAGCATTCTAACATTCTGTTTATTACAAATATTTAGTATTGCCGTCCCATAATATGTAATTAATATAAAATATATATCAAATCGTATATATAAAACAAATCATATATATATAATCAAATCATATCATATATAAAACAAAACAAATAATATATATAAAACACATCATATATATATAAAACAAATCATATATATATAATCAAATCATATCATATATAAAACAAATCATATAATATATATGTAAAACACATCATATATATGTAAAACAAATCATGTATATATAAAACAAAACAAATCATATATATAAAACAAATCATATATATATAAAACAAATCATATATATATATATATTCATATATATATATATAAAACAAATCACTCAAGAAGCTAGACTTTATAAAGAAGAATGTGGCATCAGGACGAGAGTAAGCACATACACTATGCAGATGATTCAATCTTGCTTACTACAGAGAATTGACTATTACAGTCTTCAATATGGACTTCATCTTAACATCAAGAAGAAAAAATTACTCACCTCTAGGCAAACAGACAGCATCATGATAAATGTAGAAATAGTAGAAACTTTTTCATTTTGCTTGGATCCATAGTCAACACCCTTAGCAAAAACAGCCAGGAAATTAAAAGATATGTTGCATTAAAGTCTACTGTCAGGAATATTTCTGAAGTATGAAAGAGCAATGATGTCAGTTTGAAGACTAAAGTACACCTGATCCAAACCTTCCTCTTGTTATGTACCATTCACTGAGTCAGAATAGACTCGTAGTTGACCCTCCAGAATGTTTTCAGAGGCAAATTGTAGGAGAGGACATTGCCTGTATTTCTACCATGGAGCAGCTTGTCAGTTTTGAAATGTGTACATTAATCTTTTCAAATACCTGCTGTACTGCTGAAAGTTGGACAATAAATATAGGCGACAGAAGAATCAATGCCTCTGAGTTGTAGTGTTGAAGAAGAGTGCAGAATATGCCATGGACTACCAAAAGGACAAAAAATATTTCTTAAAAATGTGCAGCCAGCATGCTCCTTGGAAGCAAGGAAAGTGAAGCTTTGTCTCACTTAGTTTGAACATATTCTTAGTAAGAGCCAGTCTTTAGAAAAGAACATCAATCTTGGCAAAATGGTAGGTCAGCGAAGGAGAAGGAGACCTTTAATGAGATGAATTGACACAGCAACCGTCATGGTGGGATTATGTCAGAGATGGTGAGGATGGACAGGACATAACATGATTGAGTTCCATTGTTCACAGGGTTGCTATGAGTCTTAGTCATCTAGATGATACTCAATAACAACCAGAAACTAAAAGGTTCAAAGAAGTACCTTTCCCCTTGAGTTTTTAGCACAATCATGGTCCTGCTGAGATAGGGTGGTCAGACCTAACGAAAGATACCTATCTAGTGGTAGGCCAGGAAACCACTAGGCAGTTGTTTTCCTCTAATGTAACATGCCTGTACCCTGTTGCAATGACCTCTTAGTTCCTGTTAAGTTGCTGTCCAGGTTAGAAAACCTCCAAAATTGAAACTCATTGCTGTCCAGTCAAAACCAACTTATAACTGACCCTCTTGTCAGGTTTGTTTTTTTTTTTTAATTAATTTTAGTGAAAATTTACAGAGACTTTGGATTTCCATTTATTCATTATTGCACTTTTCTCCCTCCCCACCCCTCGCCCCCAATTTGATCTTCTCTTTGAAAAGTAAAAGAAAAATTCTTGCATTGTTATACAATCCCTCCCCCTAAGTCTACTCCACTGTGCTGCATTCATTCTGGACTCCTGTCATGACAATAATACCTAAACATATATTCCTTTTAGACAGTTCTCTCCCTCATCTGTTTCAACGCAGTACATATTATTTATTCCCATCTTTATCAGTCTCCCCCCAACCCCTGTGTCAGTCCTCTTTCATAACAGTGGCATTATACAGTACTTACGTTTTGTGACTGAGATATTTCACTCAGCATAATGTCCTCGAGGGTCACCCATTTTGAATAATGATTCATGTGTCCCTTCTTTTTCAATGCAGCATAATATCCCATTGTGTGAATATACCACAGCTTCTCTATCCATTCCTTTGTTGATGGTCATGTAGGTTGTATCCAACTCTTTGCTATTGTGAACAAAGCCATTATAAACATGGGTGTGCATATATCTGCTTGGGTGGCAGTTATGGTTTCTTTAGGGTATATTCCCAGTAGTGGAATTACTGAGTCGAATGGTATTACTATTTGTAACTTTTAAAAAAATTTATTTTATTACTTTTTGTGTGTGTATCCTCAAATCAGATCTGACTGGTACAGGAGGAGACTGCCCTTCCTTCTCCAGCAATGCATCTGGTGGATTTGAACTATGTACCTCTGGGATTGTATTTGCAACTTTTTGAGAAAGTGCCACACAGCCTTCCATAGTGGTTGCATTTTACACTCCCACCAACAGTTAATAAGGGTTCCAGTTTCTCCACAACTTCGCCACCATTTGTTGTTTGCTGTTCTGTTAAATTTTGCCATTCTTACTGGGGTGAGATAATATCTCATAGTTGTTTTGATTTGCATCTCTCTTAGAGCTAGGGATTTTGAACGTTTCTTCATGTGCTTGTTGGCCATCTGAATGTCTTCTTTAGTGAAATGTCTGTTCATATTCTGTTTCCGTTTTTCAATTGGGTTGTTTACATTTATCTTGTTGCAGTGCTCAAGTATTTTATAAATCCTAGATATAAGTCCCTTATCTGATATGTCAATACCAAATATATTTTCCCAGTCTGTGGCTTCCATTTTTATCCTATTGGAGAAGTTTTTGGATGTGCATAGGGATTTGATTCTTAGTAGGTCCCACTCATCTATTTTATTCTTTCCTGGTTGTAGATTTTCCAGGATGCTTGGAAGACTGTTTATGTTCTGTATTAGGATTCTAGAGTTTTTCCCAAGCTTTTCTTTAATGAAGTTTATAGTCCTTGGTTTTAGTCCTAGGCCCATGATCACTCTGAATTGGTTTTTGTGTATGGAGTGAGGTGTAGTTCTTACTTGAGCTTTCAAAAGAGAGTTTTCCAATTTTGCCAGCACCATTTGTTAAAAATACTTTCACTTCCCCACTTAACTGATTTCATCTCCTTGTCAAAAATCAGTTGACCATAGGTAGATTGGCTGATTTTTTTGGATTCTCAATTCTATTCCACTGATCTATGTGTCTGTCATTGTGCCAGTACCACGCTGTCTTGACCATCACAGCAGTGTAGTAGGATTTGAAATCAGTGAGTGAGGTGCCTCCTACCTTGTTTATCTTTTAAAGGAGTGCTTTGCTTAGTCAGGATCTCTTTCCATGCCAAATAAAAGTGGAGATTGCCTTTTCCATCTCATTGAAGAATGGAATTGGTATTTGTATTGAGATTGCATTGAATGTGTAAATTTCCTTTGGTAGTATTGTCATTTCACAATATTGAGTCTTCCTATCCATGAGCAAGGGCTATTTTTCCATTTTTCCAGGTCTCTTTCTGTTTCTTGTAATAATGTTTTATAATTTTCTTTGAACAGATCTTTTGTGCTTCTGGTTAGATTTATTCTCAAGTATTTAATCTTGTGATTAGCTATTGTGAAGGGTATTGTTTAGGTTGTAAATTACACAGAAGCAGATTGCTATCTTTCTCCTTCTGAGTAAATAGTAGATTTGAATTTCCTGCCTTTGGGTTGGCAGAATAACTCCACTCAGTAGGCCAATAGAGCTTTCCATGCAGAACATGTATAAACTGATGCCTTAAGGATAAGGAGTCCACTATCCTCTGACCACTATATGGCATTCCTTGGTCCTCCTACCTGGACAGAACTTGAATTGGTATCCATAGAGATTAAGCATTTGATCCACCCCATAATAAGTAAATACCACTGGTCCTGAAGTCTTGGAGATGGAATCTATCTTAAAAGACTGCATCCTGGCCACCTGAAGAAAGCTTAAACAGGATTCACATCTCACATCATACACAAAAATTAATTCAAGGTAGATCAGAAACCTAGGAATAAAGCCCAAAACCATAAGGGTCGTCAGAGATAAACTGGGCTCAAGTTTAGATGGCATAGTCTATGGTATAAAAAGATTGCCAAATACAGCCAGAAATGCACTGGAGACGATAAAAGTGATGAATGGTGTTCTGCCCACGAAATGCCCCTCAAAGAAATCTAAAAACACATCTGAAATTTCAAGAGCGTTTATTATATTATTTCCATGCATGGAGACTTTTTCCCTCCTCAGGAAGGTGGTGAAGGAAAAAAGCCCCGAGTTTCCCCTCCCACTTGCTTTTATAGCTCTTTTGAGTGCCCCTGTTAGGGCACTGGCTACTTTGCCCTCCTTTACTCCTTCTGTGTCACTTAGACACTAGTTAATCCCTTACTTTTCAAGGACAGACCAGGCTTTACCCAGGGCACCCGTGTTTGCCCTAAGTTAAGAATTTTTATGGCCTGCTTCTGCCTCTATCATTAATTGGGGTTTATAAAAAATGGGGTTTCTGCTATCCCTTCAAATGGGACCTTCTAAAGATTAAATCTCTGTGTACATCAAAAACTTTTTCCAGCAGAGTGAAAAGAAATCCTTCTGATTGGGGAAAAAACATTTGGCAATACCATTTCAAGAAAGGGTCTCATAGAAAAAGATTACAGAATTGTACGGGGCCTCCAGAGGAAAAAGACCGATAACACAATTAGAAAATGGGCTATAGACATGGAAAAAAAATTTCACAGAGGAAGATATTTGGATGTCCAACAGACACATGAAGAAATGCTCCAAATCACTGGCAATAAAAGAGATGCAAATAAAAACCATAATGAGAGACCATTTCACCCCGGTAACAGTAGAAAAGTTTAACAAGACAGTAAGTAATAAATGTTGGAGAGGTGTGGTGAGTTAGGAACTCTTATACACTGTTGGTGGAATTGTAAGATGGTACAACCACTTTGGAAGGCAGTTTGGTGCTTCCTCAAAAATCTGAACATAGAAATTCCATATGCCCCAACTATTCCACTGCTTGGAATATACCCCTGGAAAATGAGAACTGAAGCACAAATGGAGACTTGTATACCAATGTTCATGGAAATGTTATTCACCCTTGTAAGAACATGGAAAAGAACATGGAAAAATGTCCAGCCACAATGGAATGGATTCCATTCATATGATGAAACATTAGGCAGCAGACAGGAATAATCATTTTGCAAATTACTACCTAACTTAGAGGGATTAGAGAGCATTAGGCTAAGTGAACTAACTCAGTCCCATAAGGACAAATACTGTATAAGATCATTATTGTAGAATGAGTATGAGGATCTGGGAGGAGGGGATCAGAGGGTTGGTGAGTATGGGTAGGGTATTGCACAATTTGATAGGGGGTGTGTGTGTGAAGGAAATGGGAAAGATCTGGTGTGAAAAACAATGTATATGAACTTTGTAAATAAACCAGTAAAAATAAATCTTTTTAAAAAGATTATTAAAAAAAGAGATAGGAACTCAATACACTCTTGGTAGGATTTTAAAACAGTACAACCACTTGGGAAAGCAGTTTGGCACTTCCTTAAAAAAGTTGAACA
>NW_006399762.1:3364850-3370088 GCF_000299155.1 Elephantulus edwardii
AATAGTAAGGACAAATACTTTATAATACCATTCTTGCAGAAATAGATAAAAGTGGATGAGTAAAATGTGTGAGGATCTAAAGGAAGTAAAGGAAAGTGGAGGGGTAGGAATGGGGGTTAATCATGAGGTCTCACAGTTTGATGAATGAAGAGAGGGTGGGTTGGTCAGGTGAAAGGGATTCATTGTGAGGGACAAAGTAGACGAATTTTGTAAAGTAAACCAGAGTAAAATGTAAAAGAAAAAAAAAGAATTGCAAAAAAAAAATTTTTAAGGGAAAGACTGAATGACTACATATTTCATTCCCATAATCTACCTGGATAGGCCAGTTCCTGAAAAACACCACCTCACCCCAGAAAATAGCTGAATATGTAAAATGTAATTACCTTGTTGACTTATGTTTTTGTTGAGTTAGAACTAACTTATAACTGATCCTCCAGAGAGTTTTCAGAACCAAAAATGGCATGGGAGGAGATAGACCGTCTTTCTCCTGCAGAGTAGCTAGTGGGTTCAAACTGCCTGCATTTAGAATGCTAGTGCTGCTCCTTGCCAATAGGCTACCATAGATTCCTAAGCTTGAATAGCATTAATAAAAATTATATAATCCTGCTACTTTTTCCCTCTCAGTGAGGACACACTTTGTGTAAGTGCTTTTGCAACCTGCTCTAATTCTCCCTCAAGAGCCTTTCCCTTCTCTCTAATTAACTGTCTGGATAAAAGACAACACCTCATCTCCTTATTCTTGATTAGATTTTTGCAAGCACTCTCAATTCTAAGGTGCTTCTCATACTGCTAAACTCTTGATTTTGGATATCTGTCTTCCATAACTCTGTGATGACATGGTTATGTGCTTTTAAGTCACTTAGTTAATGATATTTTGTTACAGAAACCGTTATACTAACAGCCTTTATACTAACACTTAATGATTACAGAGTTTACTGAGAAATAGGTTACAATTCAGATTGGAAACAGGATGCAATTCTTCAGCCAGGACCACACAGCATGTTAAATCCTGACAGTTATGTTGTCCGCTACTCCAGCCCAAGCCCTCCAGTAAGCCTGCATGAAGGCTTTTGGTGGAACTGGCTCCCTGGGATGGCAGTTCCCCCTAAATTGTCTCATATCAATCTCTGGTTCTCCACCACCTCTGTTCTTGCTGCTGCAGTGAGTCAAAGAGGAAGAAATAGAGAATTTTTACCAAATTTCGCAGTCTGAAATTGGCTGAATATGCAAACAAAATGCATTAATGATAATTGGTAACTGGGAAACAAGAGTAGGAAACAGTAAAGAAGGCATATTAGTTGGAAAATATGGACTTAGTGATAGAAATAAAGCAGGAAGTAAAATGATTGAATTTTTTTATTTACAATGACTTATTCATTGCAAATACATTTTCTAAAAGACACAAAAGACGACTTTACAATTGGATCTCACCTGATGGGGTGCATAGGAATCGGGTTGACTACTTTTGTGGAAGAAATCATTGGAAAAGCTCCCTCTCCACAGTCAAAACTAGGCCAGAGGCAGAGTGTAGATAAAATCATTAATGATTCATATGAAAGTCCAAATTGAGGAGAAAAAAAATAAGTCCCCAGGAACCAAGCAAGATCTTGAATCAACTCCATTGGAATTTCATGATCATCCTAAGAATAGGTTTAAGGCATTGAACATCAATGATCAAAGACCAGATGAAATTGTGGGATGATATCGAGTGTATCATCCATGAATAAAGCAAAAGGTGGGCACTTGGGTTGTTTCCAACTCTCTGCTATTGTGAGCAGATCGAGAAGCTGTGGTATAGTCACACAATGGAATACTATGCTGCATTAAAAAATAAGGACCTTATGAAATATTGTACAAAATGGTGACCCTGGAGGACATTATGCTGAGTTAAATATCTCAGTCACAAAGGGAAAAACACTGCATAATGTCACTGTTATAAAACAGGACTGACATCGAGGTTAGGGGGAATGTAAGAAAAGAAGGTTTAAGTAACATACACTGCATGAGGGAGAGAACTGTTTGAAAGGAATTTATGATTAGGTATTATTTTCATGACAAGAGTTCAGAATTAGAGGTTCATGGGAGAATGGACTTGAGGGGGGGATTGTGTAATAACGAATTTTTTTTTTTTACTTTTCAAAAAGAAAAACTAACTAGGGGGAAGGGTGGTCAAGGAGGAAAATGTGCAGCAATAAATGAATGGAAATCCAAAGTCTCTATAAACTTTCATTAAAATTTCAATTAAAAAAAAAAGAAAGCAAAAGGTCATTACAAAAACAGAGGAGAAAGAAAAATGGATGTCAGAAGAGACTCTAAAGATTGCACTGGAATATCAAAAAGCCAAAACTAAAGGAAAGCATGTCAAAGTGAAAGAGCTAAATAGACAATTTCAAAGAGCAGCTTGGGAGGACAAAGCAAAGTATTGTATTGGAATGTGCAGAGAGCTGGAATTGGAGAATGAAAACGGAAGAACTAGCTCTGCATTTCTCAAGCTGAGAGAACTAAAAAACAAATTTAAGCCTCATGTCGCAATATTGAAAGATACTATATACTCAATATACAATATATTGAAAGACCCAGAAAGCATAAAAAAAAGATGGAGGGAATACCAGAGTCCCTGTACTAGAAAGAATTGATTGTCACTGAAAAATTTCAGGAAGCACCATATAAATAGGAGCCGGTGATAATGAAAAAGCTTTATTGAAAGAATTGGCAAAAAATGAGGCCCCAGGAATTGATGTGACCAATTGACTTGTTTCAATTAACAGATGCGGCCTTGGATGCAGTAACCAGTCTTTGCCAGGAAATTTGGAGGACGGCTGTCTGGCCACATGATTGGAAGAGGTTCATACTTGTTACCATTCCCAAGAAAGGTGATCTGAGTGAATATGGGAATTATCAAACAATATATCTTCAAAAGTCAAAGATACTGTGTACAAAACTTCATCAATATGAATAAAAGCCCTGCACAACCAGTCTAAGAAGGAGCAGATTGAAAATATGTGCAAACAGGAGGTAGGATAAAAATTCTATCCTGAAGCAAAATACCTTGAAATGTGTAGTATAGTAGATGGACTGTTCAAAATGAATATTCTACCACTGGCTTTAACTTTTGTCACATGTCAAAGAGGAACTATACTAATGACATGAATAGCACATTTTGAGTGGGAATATGCAAACAAGGTATATAGACTGCTAAGAATACTAAGTTTTACTATGCTGTGACACTTAAATTACATTTAGAGGCACAAAAAGGGAATTTTGCCACTCTAGAGGAAGAAGTAGAGAGTGCAGCGTATGCCATTGGATGCAGAGAAACTCCTATACTGAACAGGAACAGAACAACATCGAGACTATATGTAGGTGCATATATTTGAATAGACATGTTAATGGGTCTCCCTTGTATGTGTATGGATGTTATCCTATCACTCACAACATTGTATTTCAGGATAGAACTTGAAATTTACTTTTTTATATGACTGCAATACCATTCTTCCTGTTTTTCATTCCCTGTACAATATACTATATGATTATCTGATTCAAAGTAACAAAAGATGGTCCATCACATCACTAATGCCTAGTATGTCATTATTCACGTGTTCCATTTCATTTGTAACAATTTCCAGTTTTCCAACATCAATCTATGTACATTGCATGTTCCAATTGTTAAATGATGTTTGTTACTGATTTTACTCATTTCAATTGACTACCAGTCTGGGGTCCACTACTACACTACTATAACTATCTTCTTTGTTTAGTGTTCATAAGGTCTTCGAAGGCCTGTTATGTAGGAAGTACATGGCCCATCCTACTTCCTAGTCTGTCTTAATCAGGGACTCCATCAAAACCTGTCCATAAAGGGAAACCCTTATGGCATTTGACACACTAGTGTCACAGTTTTCAGCATCACAGCAACCTCAAGTTATCTCAGTACAGCAAACTGACAGACAAATGCTGTACCACTTAGAACAATGTTCTCACCAAACTTTTTTTGAGGGTGGATACTTTTGGGTGGATCTGCCAAATTCATGAAAAATATACTTGCAGAAGGAATTGGCAATAGTTCCTAATCTACTTCACAACAGCCTTGAAATATATTGTGGGGCAGATTGAATTTTCAAAATTACTTTCCTAGTCATTACCTTTTTTTGCCACATGGTTGGTTGAAAATATGCAGATAGAGTATGTGGACAGGTAGTTAGTGAATTGCTGTCAGGAGGGGCCAGTTCTTAGAGAAGGACATCATACTTGGATGTTTAGAAGGTCAGTGTAGGAGAGGAATACCTCACATGAGATGGACTGACAAAGTGAGTGGCAAGAGGGTCTAGTGTGTGGGGATGGTGAGGTTGGCTCAGGATAGGGCAAGGTTAGAGTCATTGTTCATAGGGTTACTATGGGTTGTAGTAAACTTGATGGTATGTAACAACAAAAAACATCCTACTAATCTTAAATTGAATAGATTTAGAGTCAGGAAGTGGAAATCTTGCCATTTGCAACAAGGAAAGAAACAGAGAATGCAGCATGAGCCCTTTACTCTTCTGAGTCAGAGACTTCTGTGCCAGTCACACCAGGACCTAGACAAAAGCAGGAGCTGCAAATGTGGAGAACTAGAGACTGATGTGAGCTGGGACAGCTGACATGGGACCCCTTACTCATGGGACCAAGGACCTTTGCCCAAACTTACTGGGAGTGGAGTGGGGAAAGACATTATCATTCACAAGAGGAAGAGAGATTTCTAACATTGATGTAAAGCCTTGAGGCTGAAGATCAACGGGTTAGCAAGTACATTTGAAAAACTATCCTGACTAAAGAATTGTATTCTGTTTCCTACCTGAATTAGAACCTATAAACTTCCCTAATACACTCCATAAGCAAGAGTGTGTCTCTGTGAATTCTGCGTGTCCATTGCAAAAGATTGGCAGATCTAGTAACAGCAATGAGAACCTTCAGAAGGAAGGTTGGTGAGAAAATAAGTTTTGATGTTGTTGAGGAAGACATATCTGGTCTCATGGGAATCAATTTTGTGTTGTGGATGTTGCTAATGGAGACAATTCCTCCTTGTGGAGTTAAAGAAGGTCAGAAATCATTGGTCCTACCTTGCCTGCCCTCTTTTTACACATGACGTACTTTGATGAGGCTGTAATCTTTCAAGGAAAATCAGTAGCCATCTTTGAGACCTAACCACAGGCAAGAAGCTCCTCCAATGTGACACTGCTCTTTGTTAATCCTCATCGTATG
>NW_006399762.1:3370188-3380712 GCF_000299155.1 Elephantulus edwardii
TTTTTCTTTTTTTTTTTCTTTTTTCTCTCTTCAGAGGGGAAAGCGAGCTGGTGGGGAGGGGTGGGAAGGGAGAAAATTGCTGCAATGAATGAATGGAAATCCAAAACCTCTGTTAAAAAAATTATTTAAAAAAAAACCCTTGCCTCTAAGGGACAGCCTGGTTTCACACTCTCCAGGATGTGTTTGTTTTCTTAGCAGTCCATGGTATAGTCAATACTCTTCTTCAGCACCACCACTTAAAGGCATTGATTCATCTTCAATCATCTGTATTTATTATCCAGCTCTCTGATGCATAGCAAGTAATTGTAAAGTCTATGACCTGGATCAGGTGCACCTTAGTCTGCAGACTAACGTCATTGCTGTTCAGTACCCTGGAGAAGTCCCTGATAGCAGATTTCCCCAGTGCAATCTGCTTTTTTTATTTCCTGGCTGCTGGTAACAAGAGTGTTGATTGCCAAACAAGCTGAAGCTGTTAGCAATCTCAATCTTTTTACTGTCTGTCATGATACTGCCAGTTGGCCCAGTGGTGAGAATCTTTGTTTTCTTGATGTTGATCTTTAATCCATTTTAAAAGTTACAGTCCTCTGCAGCAAATGCCTCAGGTCCTTCTCCACTTTATGCAGACAGACATGGAGATTTGTACATCAGTGTTCATAGCAGCATAATTCACAATTGCAAGAGCATGGAAACAGCCCAAATATTCACTCACAATTGAGTGGTACACTCACAGGATGGAATACTATCTGGCACTCAAGAATAATGATTTAAAAAAATTACTGTACAATTTGGGAGAGACTGGAGAGCATTATGCTGAGTGAATTAACTCAGTCTCATAAGGACAAATACTGCATAAGACCATATTATAAAAATAGAAGGTGGTCTAACTGCAAAAAGCTGCGCTGCGGTTCTGAGCATGCAGTTCAAAGCCACCAGCTGCTCTGCAGGAGCATGATGAGCAATTTCCTTCTGTGTGATTACCTCCCTCTGACTCCCACTGGAGGGTCAGCTATGAATCAGTACTGACTCTATGACGCACAACACACACACACCAACTAGCAAAACGTGTATGAAGATCCAAGGGAGGAAGGAATGGGAGCAGAGGGGTGAGAATGGGAAGGAGAGAAATCAAAGAGTCACACAATTTGGTGGTTGAAAGGAATGGGGGAGATGAAGCAAATGGGAAAGGTCTCAAATGACAGGGCAATGATGGACATACTTTAATAATGATTAATTTTTTTATTATTAAATTTTATTAGTTTTAATGAACATTTACAGGGATTTTGGGTTTTCATTCCTTCATTGCTGCACCATTCTCTCTACCCTCCTCCCCAGTTTGTTCTTCTTCCCCCGCCATCCGAATGTCTGTTTTAATTGTCCAATTGCCACAGTGCTTGTCAAAGTCAGTTCTGATTAATCTCCTTTGTCGGTGTGTCCCTTGCCATTCCCTATCACTCCTCCCTGAGAGAGACTTCACCCTGAGTCATAAGGAAAAGGGGATGGCGTATTCTCTTTACTTCCTGCTGAAAAGGGACGCTGTGGGTTTCAGGGTGAAGATCTTCTCTCACTACTCTAAAGGGCCCCTTTGGCAGTAGGAAACACATAGACTATTATGGAGATTGATTTTGGAATTTAGATGCACTGTTATTAATTGTGCTTAGCTGTACATGTTCATATCCTTGAAGATGTATCATGGGGGTGTTGCAACCTAGAAGACACAAATTTAACTAACAAGTTATAAGTACATGAGTCAAAAATTATGGAAAAGTAAAAGAAATGATTCTTTCATTGTTTTACAAACCCTCCCTCAGGTCCCCTTCACCATGTAGCCATCACTCTAGACTCCTGTCATGACAGAAGTACCTAGTCACATATCTCTTTTAAACAGTTTTCTCCCTCCTCTGTTTCAGTGCAGTATACATTATTGAACCCATCTTACTCAGTCTCTCCCCGAGGTTAGTCCCATTCTACAACAGTGGCATCATGTAATATTTGTCCTTTTGTGACTGGGATATTTCACTCAGCATAATGTTCTCCAGAGTCAACCATTTTGAATAATATTGCATGAGTTCCTTGTTTTTCAGTGCAGCATAGTATTCCATTGTGCGAATATACCACAGCTTCTCTAGCCATTCGTTTGTTGATGGGCACTTAGGTTGTTTCCAACTCCTTGCTATTGTGAATAAAGCTGCAATAAACATGGGTGTGCATATATCTGCTTGGATGTCAGCTATGGTATTTTCAGGGTATATTCCCAGTAGTGGAATTGCTGGGTCAAATGGTATCTCTATTTGCAACTTTTTGAGAAAGCGCCATACTGCTTTCCACAGGAGTTGCACCATTTTACACTCCCACCAACAGTGAATCAGGGTTCCAGTTTCTCCACAACCTCGCCAGCATTTATTGCTTGCTGTTCTGTTAAATTTTGCTATTTTGACTGGGGTGAGATGATATCTCATAGTTGTTTTAATCTGCATCTCTCTTAGGGCTAGGGATTTTGAGTATTTCTTCATGTGCTTGTTAGCCATCTGAATGTCGTCTTCGGTGAAGTGCCTGTTCATATCCTGTGCCCATTTTTCTATTGGATTATTTACCTTTATCTTGTTGTGGTGAATAATGATTAATTTTATAAAACATAATGAATAGAAATGATTGTATGAAACACAGTATGAATGAAGGATAGTGTTAAAAACAATGTATACAAGCAAACCAACATAAAATAAAGAAAGAAAAAGAATGTGGCATCAAGATTGGGCCAAGACTCTTCAACAACCTAAGCTATGCAGATGACACAATCTAGTTTGCTGAAGCTGATGAGAACCTGTGGTACACACTGCAGAATATCAAACACTGATATTCTGATAGCCTTCTATATGGATCACCTTTCAACATCAAGAAAACAAAAATTATCACCACTGGACAAATAGACAACAACACAATAAATAGAGAAAAGACTGAAATTGTCAATACCTTCATCTTACTAGAGTCCACAATCAACATCCCTGGTCCCAATCGTTAGATGATCATGAGATATGTTTCACTAGGAAAGTCTGCATTCAGGGACTTCTTCAAATTGTTGAGGAGCAATGATATCAGCTGGAAGACAAAGGTGTGCCTGATTCAGACCATAGTCTTTTGAATCACTTGCTATGATGTTGAGAACTGGACAATGGTAAAGATGACAGAAAAAGAATGGATACCTTTGAATTGCAGCTTCGGAGAAGAATACTGAATATCATGGACTGCCTAAAGAACAAACAGCCAGAGTGCTCTTTGGAAGCAATGATGATGATGCTTCATCTCACATACTTTGGACATGTTGCTTGGCCAGGCTATTTCTTGGAAAGGGACATCCTGCATGGAAAGGTGGAGGGACGGTAAAAGAAAGGAAAGCCATCAATCAGGTGGATTGACACAGTAACTGACCAGTTAGTTTGAGTGTGTCAGAGATTGTGAGCATGGCACAGGATAGTATGGAGTTGAGGTTTGTTGTTCTCTGAGTTACTGTGAGTTATATGCGGCTTGATGTCACCTAACAATGAGAACCATTTTAAGGTGGTGCAGAAAGATCAGTGATTTGAATGCAGCAGCTTCTTTGAGAGAAAAATGTGATAGTTTGTATTTGAAAAGGTTTACAGTCTTAGAAACCCTGTGGGCAGTTCTACTGTGCACTGTGATGTTGGTATGAATAAAACTCTACCTGTTGGCAGTGAATTTCTTTTTTTCTCTTGTCTTAGGAACTTTTAAAATTGTAAATTAACGTTATGTCCAGGATTGATTACTAATGTGCTAAATATATTAGTATATTGACAAGTGAATAAATTTTTCCCTTATTTAAGTACCCTAGAATATATTAACATGCACTCTTCTGGTTCCTAATACATGTCACATGGTTTACTGGCTTTTGAGTATATGATTCTTTTATTCCTTTCCAGTATCTGTGGTGTGTGTGTGCGTGTGTGACTTAACCTTCATTATGGACCCACAAGACATAAGGGAAAGTGGCAGCAGGTTTGCCTGTTACTTTGTGGGAAAGAGGGCTCTGCAATTGTCTTCCAGCCTGCCTGGGTACTAGTTTTTAACGGGAAAAGACAGGACACTTCTACAGGCCTGGATGGCTCAGAGGAGTGGAGAGAATGAATATTTTTACAAGTACCTGCTCAGCTATGTCCACCAGATGTCGGTTGCTTTCTCCCGTTAGAGCCCTCAACACAACAGACCTAATATAGAGAATTGTTTTCTCTGAAGTTCAACCACTCAGACTATATGATGGTTATGATTATGTGTATATTTGGCTGTCTGTGGTCCACTGGTTTGGCAGTTGTGATGTAAACATGTCTCTGATGACATCAGATATAACAATTTTCTTGATAAAACTGGACAGAATACACTTAATTCCATGATGATATCTATTAGCAATCTATTAATTGAAAAGGAGTTTCCTTAAAAGTGTACCCTGCATTGAGGATATATGGACAAGTAGCAAAATTTCCTTGTTTTTTTTTCAATCTAGGTCCTATACCTGTTACATAACTATGTGAGCTCCAGTTCTTTGGACCTGAACCAAGTGACCAGCCATATTATCTGTTGATCTAGGATTCATCAGCCTAAGAAGCCAGCTTGATTTTACCAATTAATTTTAGCCAAGATTTTACCAATCTTGAATTTGTCAGTTCCTATAATGTGGGGAGACAGTGGTATTTCTCTGCCAGAGCCACTGGTGGATTTGAACTTCTGGAGACTAGAGGTCTTGTTGTTCTTACATCCAGTCAGAACCAATTCTCAGCTGACCCTCAAGTGGGTTTTCAGACACAGTAAATTGTACAGAAGATTGCCCATCTGTCTCTCACAGAGTGAGATTTGAACTACATGTCTTGGTTTGGCAGCTCAACACTTTACTGCTGTTACCAGAGCTTCCACTAAAGGTCTTAGCACAGTTAAATGTCAACACACAAACACACACACATACACACACACACACAGAGAGAGAGAGAGAGAGAGAGAGAGAGAAGTTGTTTGGTGCCATCAAGTCGACTCAGGAATCCTGTGAACAACAGATTCTAAATCTTGTCCTGTTTTGTGCCATCATGACAATCTCCATCATGCTTGAGTCCATTGTTGTACTCACTGTATCAATCCATCTTGTTGGGACTCTGTCTTTCTTTCATTGATTCTTTACCTTTCCCAGGATGATCTCTTTTTCCAAGGTCATGCTTCTCCTGGCAGCACATTCTTAGAACATAAAGTGAGTTTCATCATCCTTATCTCTTGTTGTTGTTGTTGTTGTTATGTGCCATTGAGTTGTTTGCGACTCATAACGACCCTATGTACAAGAGCTCTAAATGCTCTTCTATCCTGTGCCAACCTAGCCATCTCAAACGCACTGATTCCCATGCCTGCTAATCCAAGCGATAGTCTAAGTGTGCTCTATTGTACATAGGGTTTTCGAAGGCCTGTTTTTTCAGAAGTGGATGGCCAATCCTTCTTCCTAGTCCATCTCAATCTTTATATATAATAGTATCTGACAGATAAGCATTCCACAGAAAAGAGCAGATGAAAGACAATTGCCCAGTTATAGCAATGACCAATAGATTCAATGTTGCTGCCCACCCACGCTTCCTTACTCCACCACTATCCCTTCCTACTTTTGCCTACAGCATTCAATACCCGTCTCCCATTGACCAGCCCCTGATGTGATGGCCTAAGTCCCAAGCCATCAGAATTTCTGTGACTCTGATTCTGAACATATCGTGCTGCTGTGAGTCTCTTACGATGTAGACAATTTGACTTCAATTTAAAGTTGTTAAGTACAACTGTAATGTACAACTTCCACTCCAGGATTGCCTTCTCATGGGTTAATACTGCTTGTCTTCCATTTGAAGCCAGGTGTTGATGCAAATTTTCTGGTCTCTAAGGAACATTTTCATTGAACTTCCTCCAAGACAAGTTTGTTTATACTTTTTGCAGTCTATGATATGTTTAATACTCTTCTCTCTCTCTCTCTCTAAGAGAGAAAGAGTTGTTATTGTTATGTGCCATTGAGTCACATACGACTTATAGAGATCCTATATACAACAGCTTTGAACTCTGCTCTTCCTCTGACACACATTACCCCAGTCACCCACCCAGTCACTGAGTCAATCCCATTCAGGGTCTTCCTCTCTTGTGCTGTCCTTCTACCCTTACAAACATGATATTCTTCTCCAAAGACTGGTCCCTCCTGGCAACATTCCCAAAGTATGTGAGCTGGTGCTTAAAAATCTTTGCCTCCAAGGAGCAACCTGGTTTTACCCTCTCCAGGACAGAAGTATTTGCTTTCTTAGCAGTCCATGATATGTTCAATACTCTTCTCCAGCACCCCTCTTGGATCCAGCACCATGGCTTGGATTAGGTTCACCTCAGTCTCTAGACTATCATAATTAATATACAGTACTCTGGATAGGTCTGTGACAGCAGATTTTCCCCAATGTAATCCATCTTTTAATTTCCTGGCTGCCCATACCAAGATGGTAGATTGTGGAGCTAAGCAAGCTGAAGCTGTTAACAATTTCAATCTCCTCTCCATTTATCACACTGCTGCCAGTTGGTCCAGTGGTGAGAATCTTTGTTTTCTTGATGTTGAGCTTCAATCCATATAATTATATACATACACATAAAATATTTAATACTCTTCTCCAACACCAATGAAAGATAGATAGATATAGAGAGATAGATAGAAAAAATACATATCTCATTACTTTTGCTTCTCTAGAAAACTGGGGTAAAGACATTCTATTAAGTCTTAAACTTGATCTTGATTCTCAAATTTCTAGACCCTCCTGTTGGAGAAGATGAATTTATTTGCATATAAACAGGGTTTGGCATTTAAACCTTGTTTTAGTTGTTTCTTACTGTTAACTGTTTACTATTTTCCTGTAGGACATCAATAAGACTTGTCAACAACAATCCAATACTAGTATCTTCATTGCTACCATTGCCCTCCATATATCTTTGACAAGAGATAAAATGAACCACTATTTTGTTTCCTTCCAACTCACCACCAGTGACCAATAGGGCTCACCAGAGCCTCCCTGAGTTTATCCTACTGTTCATGGAGGGATTTCATTGTCAGTCAGGTGATCTTTATGAGTAAAGATTGCCTTTACTTCAGATCTTTATGAATCAACTCTGTCCTTAATTATTTTAGAGACCTATTATTCTGCTTTCTAGAAAAGAGCCAAGATATATGATAGCATTGACCTATGGAAGAGATACCCTCATTGATATTTTAAATAACTTTGTCCTCTTTTGTTTACCAGTGTCTGATGGTAATAGCTTAGATTCTTAAGTTCGGCAGGGAGAGCTGAACAAAGAATGACAGAAGAAGAATTGATGCCTTTTGTGTTGGGGTGTTGGAGAAAAGTACTGAAGAACAAAAGGTATGTCTTGGAGAAGGTGCAGCCAGAGTGTTCCTTGGAGACAAGGAGGTAAAGTTTGTTTTTCATATTTTGGACATGTAGCATGGCTATTCCTCGGAAAGGGACATCATTCTTAGAAAAATGGAGGGTTAGAGGAAGAGAGGAAGACCCTCCAATGAGATGGTGACTTTAGTGATGGGCTCAAGTGTGTCTGAGATGATGAGGATGGCACAGGATAGGGCAGTGTTCAGGTTAGCTGTTCATAAGGTCACTATGAGTTGTACTAGACTTGATGGCACCTCAAAACAACAAGAGTGGGTAAGGAATCATGCTGCCAACCTAAAGACATGTGGTTCAAATCCACCAGCTAGTCCGGGGAGAAAGATGGGGCAGACAATCTACTCCCATGCAGTATATACAGCTCTGAAGACTTACTGGTGGGACAGCTATGTGTTGGTTCTGGCTCAATGGCAATGAGATTTTTCAGTGAGTTATTGAGTCAATTCAGACTCTGGCCTGTCAGACTAGCACTATGCTCCATAGCTATTTCAGTAGTTGATTTTTTGGAAATAGATCATTAAGACTTTCTTCTCAAGTGCTTCTAGAGAAGCTTGTGCCTCCAAACTTTCAGTTGGCAGCTAAAAACATTTTTCTTTTGTTTTCCCCCCAAGGCTGTAGTTTTGAAATTTTTTTTTTTAAAATATTGGTTTGCTCACAAAGGTTATATACATTGTGTTTCACACTATTCTTCACTCATCTTGTGTTTCATACAATCAGTCTCATGCATTAGGTTTAGAAAATCAATCTTTTTATACCAACCAGGGATTGGTACAAAATGCTTTATAGAGGCACTATGAAGTGAAGGGAGCAGAGCAACACAGGCAAAGACAGTCAAGCTTAGTGCAGGTACAACAAGTCTCCACGAGGGGAGCTAGACCATTGTCCTCCAGCAGAGCTGCCCTGCATTGGACCTTGCTCAGTCACAGGATGTGGGTTGCCTCAGGAAGGGTGTGGCCTTGCAAAGCCTGAGGAAGCTCACAGCTGGAGGCTTTCTGCTGACCGCACTCTCCACTGTTCTTCACTCTAAAAGAGGATCTGGCTAGTACAGCTCAGCAACTTTAGACTTTCTCTTTAAAATGTTTACATAATTTAAACCAAAATCAAACCAAACCCATTGCTGTCAAGTTGATGTCCTACTCAGTGCAACTCTATAGGCCAGAGTAGAGCTGCCTCTCGGTGTCATCAAGGCTGTAATCCTTTATGGAAGGAGACGATTAAATCTTTATTTTGCAGCATGACTGGTACATTTGATCCACCAAACTTAGTTAAAATCATATAAAAAGCTGTATTCAAGTAAGACATCTCTTATCTATATAAAATCATTATACATTCCTGTTTATTTGATGACCTTTTCTTTTTGCAAAAATAAGTATACTCATACGTGTATTTCCCAACTTTCTTACACAAAAGTAAACATTCCATCTATGTTTATTTGTCTCTTGTGTTCCACTTAACAAAATATTCTAGAAACCACTGCTTATCATCAGTATGTATAAACCACCCTTTTCTAAAAATATATTTGCATAGAAACTTGACAGCATAATTCTAGAAAACTATATTTTTAAAAAGTATGCTTCAGACTTTAACATTTATTTATTAACCTAATCTATTGATGCACATTCAAGTAGCTTATGATAATTTGCTCTTAAAAGCTATGCAAAGAACAGAATATATTTCATATTTATGGATGTACATTCTCAGGTAAGTTCTCTGAAGTAAGAATGCTTGGTCTAAGGATAAATACATATTTGTTGCTGTAGGTATCATCAAGTCTTGCCTGATGAAAGGGAAGAGGATTTAAAGCACTCACTACAATAGATCAAAGACTATACAGTGTCCTCACCATGGGACCAATAGGCAGTATCATGATGTTGTTGTTGTTTTGTGCCACCGAGTCGCTTGTGACTCCTAGTGAGCCTATGCACAACAACCCTAAACTCTGCTCTGTCCTGTGCCAATCACACTATCTCCGATACACCCACCCCGATTATCCCAGCCACTGAATCATTTCGTCCCTCTCCAAGGCCTGGTCCCTCCTTACAACATGTCCTAAGTATGGCAGATGAAGCCTCAGGATCCTGGCCTTCAAAAAGCAGCCCGGTTTAACCCTCTGCAGGATGAATCTGTTTGTGATAGACGGATAAAATATAGAAATTGTCAACAATTTAATTTTACTTGGTTCCAAAATCAACACCCATGGTAACAGCAGTCAAGAAATTAGAAGACATGTTATATGAGGAAAATATGTTGTCAAACACCCCTTCGAAGTGTGTTTAAACACTAAGGAGCCTCTGATTCAAGCTACGGTCTTTTCAATTACTTCCTATTCATATGTAAGTTGGACAATGAATAAGGCTAATAGAAGAATTGATGCCTTTGAATTGTGATGTTGGAGAAGAATATAAAATATCTCATGAATGGCCAAAAGAACAAACAAGTCATCTTGGAGGTAGTGCAACCATAAGGTGTTACTTAGAAGCAAAGATGTGAAACTTCATCTCACATAACTTAGACACATTGCCAATAGAGACCAATCTTTGGAAAAGGGCATCCTTCAGAAAAAGGAATAAGGTCAGAGAAAGAGTAGACCTCCAACAAAATAAGTCTGTCACAGTGACTGTAACAATGGACTTTAATATATCAGAGACTGTGACATTGGCACAAGATAGGGTAAGATTCAGATCTGTTGTTCATAAGGTCAATATGAGTCATAGTTGACTTTGTGGTACCTAACAACAACAATAGTGCACAACAGAATTAAATACATCTCAGTCCTGAAACATCCGAATAATTACTGCTGCATTTCAGCCCATTATAGTACCACTGTATCAATCCATGTCTTTTTTCATTGATCCTCTGCTTTGTCACACATGATGTTCTTCTGAAGAATTGGCACTTTCTGATAACTTGTCCTAGGTATATGAAACCAAGTCTTGCTAGTCTTAATTCTAATGAGCTCTGGATGCACTTTTTCCAGCAAGATTTTCCTTGGTTTTTGTGGTCATTGTTTTAGTTGTTATGAGCTATCAAATTGCTTGTGACTCATAGTGACCCTATGTACAACAGCTCT
>NW_006399762.1:3382022-3394356 GCF_000299155.1 Elephantulus edwardii
TTCTATACTCTGTTGGGTCATCCTTCTTTGGAATGGGAACTAATATAGATCTCATCCAGTCAGTTGGCCTGGTGGTTGTTCTCCAGATTTCTTGGCACATCTTGGTGAGCACGTCCAGGGCAGCATCTGTTAGCTGAAATATGTCAATTGGTATACCATCTATTCCTCAGGCCTCATTTTTTGCTATTTCCTTCAAAGCAGCTTGAACTTCTTCCTTCATCACCATAGGCTTTTGCTCATATGTTGTTTCATTAAATTCTTCTGTGTCTCTATCCTTAGCCAACCATATTGTCTCTGACACTCCCCTTTATTGTAGTCACTCAGCCAATCCATAACATGCAGGGTTTTCCTCTCTTGCACTGTCCCGCCACACTCCCAAGAATGATATTCCTCTCCAATGACTGGTCCCTCCTTGAAACATGCCCAAAGTACGCCAGACAGAGCTTCAGAATCTTTGTCTCTAAGGAGCAGCCTGATTTCATCCTCTCTAAGGCTAACCTATTTGTTCTCCTAGCAGTCCATGGCTTTTCAATAATCTTGTCCAGTACTACCTTCAAAGGCATCAATTCTCCTTATATCTTCCTTGGTCATTGTCTATCTTTCTGGTGCATAGGCAATAATTGTGAAGACTATGCCCTGAATCAGATGCACCTTAGTCTCCAGACTGACATTGTTGCTCGTCAGTGCTCTGGAGAGGTCCCTGATAGCAGATTTTTTCAATATAATTAATCTTTCTACTTCTTGGCTGTTGGTACCAAGAATGTTGATTGTAGAGCCAAGCAAGCTGAAGCTGATAAGAATGTCAATCTCTTCACCATCTATTATGATGCTGTCAATAGGCTCAGTGGTGAAAATCTTTGTTTTCTTGATTTTGAGCTTTAATCCATATTAAAGGCTACAGTCCTTGGCTTTCTGCAGCAAACACCTCAGATCCTCCTCCTCAGTTTCAGCAAGCAATATTGTGTCATCTGCATAATGCAAGGTGTTGATGAGTCTTCCTCCAATCCTGATGCCACATTCCTCCTCAGAGAGCCCAACATCCTGGATGATCTTTTCCCATATACCTTGAAAAGGTATGGACATAAGATGCTTATCTGTCAGATATTGTTCTAAAACTAAGCATCCAAATTAAGACAGACTAGAAAGAAGTATTGGTTATCCACTTCTGAAAGATAGCAGGCCTTCAAAAACCCTATGTACAACAGAGCACGCTTAGAGTGGGATGCAGTACATGGTATAATATTCATTGCCAACATCACAACTAAGAAGCATCAATTCTTCTTTAATTTTGCTTATCCATCCTCCAACTTCCGTATACATACGTTGTTGTTGAATTGTTACTGTGTGCTGTGAAGTAGGAACTGATCCATAGCTAATCCTCCAGTGTGTTTTCAGAGGCAATAAACCACATGGGAGATTGCCCATTCTTTCACAGAGTAGCTGGTTAATTTGATTCATGTGCCTTTATGATTACAACTACTAGACTACCAGAGTTATAAACGCCCATAAGGTGATTGAAAATATCGTGGTTTAGGTCAGGTACCCCTTTTTCTTTATAATGGAATCCTTTCTTTCACAGACTTTTTTTTTTAATGCTGCTGTTATTTTTTTTATTATACTACTTTATTTACAAAATTCAAAGCCATTGTTTTCCAGACGAGATTCTTCCAATTTCCCCCAACCCTCCCCACTCATTGAATTATACAACCGCACGATTAATCCCCTCCCTTCTCCCGCACATCCTCATCCCTCTGCTTCCACCACCTCCCTTGGATCTTTATACTCATTCTACAGTAATGCTTTTTGTTTGGTTTTATTATTATTATTCATTTCAATGAACTTTTACAGAGATTGTGGATTTCTATTCACTCATTGTTGCACTTTTCTCCCTGCCCACCCAACCCTCACCCCTAGTTCACTCTTTTTTAAAAGCAAAACTCCTTCATTGGTATACAATCTACCCCGCACCCTCCCACCTTCACCCCCACCCCGAGTATACTCCACTCTGCAACCCTCATTCCAAACTCTTAGGATAATCATAATTCTCTAAAACATATTACTTTTAAACTGTTCTCTCCCTCATGGGCTTCAATGCAGTATACATAATTTATCCCGTTTTTCTCAGACTTACCCCCACCCTGAGTCAGCCTCATTCTACAACAGTGGCACCATGCAGTATTTGTCCTTTTGTGATTGAGGTATTTCACTCAGCGTAATGTCATTCAGGGTCACCCATTTTGAATAACATTGCATGAATTCCTTGTTTTTCAAGGCAGCATAGTATTCCATTGTGTGAATATACCACAACTACTTTGTCCATTCGTTTGTTGATGGGCTCTTAGATTGTTTCCAACTCCTTGCGATTGTGAACAAAGCCACCATAAACAGACTTTAAAGTGGTCCTTTGTAGCAGATTTGGTCAATGCGATATATTCTTTGATTACTTGACTGCTGCTTCCATGAGTATTGATTATGAATCCGAGTACAATTTTATCCTCACAAACTTAATTTTTCCCCTTCATTTATGACATGCTGCTTATTGTTTTAGCTTTGAAGATTTGTGTTTGTTTTCTTTCCACTGAGGCTGGAGGTCTGGTGGTATAATCTATATAGGGAGTTGTGCTGCTACCCCAAAATCTATCCCTCTCTACTTGTTCAAATCCACCAACTTCTCCATAGAAGAAAGACGATCACCTCCCGTGTGGCTTATAGTCTTAAAAACCTATTGTTAGGTCACCTATGAGTCAATTATAATTTGACAACAAGCAGATTTTTTAACTTGTGTTAAACTGTCATTCATACTAAAAGCTATAGTAGAAATGATAGTGTTGTTAAATTTCCCTGCATAAGTCTTGATCCTTTTTCATTCTCCCCCCAGTGATATCTGAGAGAGTTCATTTTCACACAATCTCCATCTTTAGAGTATTTGTCAATCTTATAGCAAGAAACCTAATTTATTTTGTAGGTCTGTACATGTATTACTTGTTTCTTCACTTACCCTGTTGTTTGTCACATTTTCTGTAGATTATTTTTCTATGGGACTTACAATGCCTAAAGCGATCTGGCTCCTCTCAGTTCTCATTGCATACCACGTCCTCTTCTTCATTGAACCTTCTAAGTTTCAGTAATGCAGACTTTCTTTCAATTTCTCAAACCTTCCAAACTTGTCCTTGCACTCATTATTTGCTCAGACTAACACTTTACTCCTTAATCTTGGAAGAAATGATTTCTTTTCTTTCAGGTCTGTACTTTCCAAATATTTGTTCAATGAGTAAAAGAATGAATCCTCCAACTTGTACATTTTTAGTGTCTATAAAATGACAAATCTTGGTAACATTTCTGGCTTCTTCAGAAGACCTGTGCTGGCATAAAGGAGCTACACTCATGAGACATTTCCTTCAGCTTACTTGCCCTGGCCATTGACCTTCTAGTTCATTCTTGGGGGGGAAAATTCCCCTTCTTCTTCTGTAATCTCAGCACTGTTTCACTGCTTCTGGAAGGTGAAAATAGTTGTGTTTTGTTGCTTTTTCTTAATTTTTATTTTAAAATTTTTGTTTTATTTTCTATTTGCATACGAGTCATATACATTGTGTTTTGTTTATATACATTGCTTTTCACTCATCCCTCTATTTATATTGTTTCATATTATCATTCTTATATATTGTGTTCTATAAAATTAATCACCATTGATCTATACCCACCATTACCCCACCATTTCAGATCTCCACTGAATCTTTCCTAATTCCTTCACGTCATCACTCTGCTGGAATGTGGAAATAGTTTTGAAGTCTGACTGTGCTTCATCATATCAGGATCTATTTCCTAGAAAGCCAGATCCATAAGGTTGTTTACTTTGCCATGTTTGACTTCTTCAGGTGAATTTGTTGTTGTTGTGTTGTGCTGGCAAGTTGACTGTGGCTCATAGCAACTGCATGAACAGTAACTCTATCCTGAACTCTGCTCTATCCTGAACCAATCTCACTATCTCTGGCACACTGGCCTCCATTACCCCAGTCACTGTGTCAATTCATCTCATCCTGGGTCTTTTTATTCTGTGCTGTCTCTCCACCTTTCAAAGCACGTTGTCCTTTTCCAAGGACTGGTCCTTCCTGGCAACAAGCCTCAAGTATGTGAGAGAGAGTTTCAAAATCCTTGCCGCCAAGGAGCAACCTGCCTTCACCCTTACAAGACAGACCAATTTGTTTTCTTGTCAGCCCATGCTATGTTTGATACTTTTCTGAAAAGTTTATTGTTCAAAATCGCTTTCTTAGCAATAGATTAACATTTTAAATTTTGTGGTAAAGTATTTATTGTATTAAGGAGACAGGATTAGAGTGGGACTTAAGCTTAACCCAAATTTTCTTGATGCTATTGAGGACCATTGAGTCAGAACCAACCATCCTCCTCCAGTGGAATTTGGGGGGCAGTCAATTGTACCAGTAGAGATTGTCCATCTTTCTCCTGCAGAGTAAACTGGTGGATTAAAAATGTATGCCTTCAGGGTTACAGCTTAGCTTCTTACCACTAGTCTACCAGAGCTCCCTATGACTAGATAGCTATATAAGCTCTTGGAAGTTCAATGCTCACACTCTTTTGGAAGACTCAGTCTACTGGGCCATAACATCCAATTGTGCCACAACTGTTCACAGGATAGTGGACCATTGCTCACCAGTCTCTGCAACACCTGACTATATTACCCACAGTTGTATGAGTTATATTTCCCTGATGGATTTGAGTTTCTGTTAGACCTTTCAGGGAGTCACAGAACCTAGGAGGCATAGAGGAGTGAGAAAACTGGACAAAAGAGGAACATTTTAGAAATCCAAGAGTGGTATAGTAAATAAAGTAATTTGGACATTATTTACTTCTTCCTTTCTGTAACTAGTTTGCCTCTAATCTTTGCAGAATGGGTATTAAGTGCAGTAGCAGTACATTGTCAGACATAGAACTGGATTCTGAGCTCCTCAGGTTCCAAGGCTTCTGTAATGTGACAGGGGAAAAACTGTCTCCTAAGAGTAGAGTATGGAGTGACACAATAGAATCAACAACAAGGTCATATATAACATACATTAGGAAGTAGCACAGGACAAGACAGTGTTTTGCTTTGAGTTTCAGAAGATCATAAGTCAGAATCAATTCCACAGCAACTGACAACATGGAAATTATTATATGATATAAAAATATCAGAGATTCCTCTAGGCAGCAGAGTCACCTGGTCACAAATATTTCTATATGATGAATTTAGAATTGAAGACATAACTAATATTGAGTTAAAAGCCCAATGTCATTGAGTCAATACCTATTCATGGCAATTTCAGTAGGCGTTTCTTTCACAGTACTGTTCAAACAAAAATCCCAAACTCATTACCGTAGAGTCAGTTCTAATTCATAGCAGCCCTCCCTCAGGTTTGGGAAGTTGTGAATATTTACAAGAAGAAACTGCCTATCTTTATCCTGTGAGTGGGTGGTGGATTCTCAGTGTGAATCTTTAGACTAGCAGTCCAATGAATCATGTACTATGACACCAGGGCTTTTTACAGTGCCACTGAGATGGTTCAAATCACTAGTGTTTAGATTAGGAGCTTCTCACAACCTTCTTAAACAACCTATAGAAGTATTGAGGGAAAAAACAAAGCAAGAACTCTGTATTTCCCTCCCAATGGAATTGTCTTCATAACTTTATTAGCTTCCATCTTAAAAATTCTAGATTATTCAGGTTTGAGGGTTCCTAATCTTAAAACCCCAAATTTCTCCTCACAGAGCCCAGCCTCGTGGATGATCTGTTTTGCATACAGGTTGAAAAGGTATGGAGATAGGACACATCCCTGGCGTATGTCCTTTCCAATTTTGAACCATGCAGTGTTCCCTTGATCTGTTCTGACGACTGCCTCCTGGTCCAAGTATAGGTTTTGCATTAGAATGACCAAGTGTTCTGGGATTCCCATTCTTCTCAGAGTCAGCCACAGTTTGATATGATTCACACAGTCAAACGCCTTTGCATAGCCAATGAAACACAGATAGATACTCCTCTGGTATTCCCTGCTTTCAGCTAAGATCCATCTAACATCAGCTACAATACCCCTAGTACTACGACCCCTTCTAAACCCAGCCTGGACTTCTTGCAGTTCTCTGCTGATGTGCTGTTCCAGTCATTTTTGGATAATCTTCAGTAGAATCTTGCTCGCATGTGAAATCAATAATATTTTTCTATAGTTTCCATACTCTATTTTGTCATCTTTCTTTGGGATGGGAACAAAGATAGATCTCATCCAGTCAGTTGGCCAAGTGGTTGTTCTCCAGATTTCTTGGCACAACCTGGTGGCGTCAAGATTGGTGGATGATCTATCAACGATCTGTGTTATGCAGATGACACAACCCTGCTTGCTGAAACTGAGGGGGACCTGAAGCACCTGCTGCAGAGGGTCAAGGACTGCAGCCTCCAATATGGATTGAGGCTCAATGTCAAGAAAACAAAGATTCTCACCACTGGACCAACTGGCAGCATCAGGATGGATGGTGAAGAAATTGAGATTGTACACAGCTTTAGTTTGCTTGGCTCCACAGCCAACACTCTTGACACCAGTAGCCAGGAAATTAAAAAACGTATTAGGATGGGAAAGTCTGCTGTTAGGGACCTCTCCAAAGTACTGAAGAGAAATGGTGTCTCTCTGGAGACTAATGTGCATCTGATACAGGCCATGATCTTTGCAATCACTTGTTATGCATCAGAGAGTTGAACAATGACCAAGGAGGATAGAAGGAGAATTGATGCCTTTGAGCTGTGGTGCTGGAGAAGAGTATTGAGAGTACTATGGTCTGCTAGGAAAGGGTTCAACCAGGTGGCTCCTTGGAGGCAAGGATTCTGAGGCTCCATCTAACATACTTTGGACATGTGAGGAGAGACCGGTCCTTGGAGAAGGACGTCATGCTTGGGAGGGTGGAGGGACGGCGCAGGAGGGGAAGACCCTCTATGAGGTGGACTGACTCAATGACTGGGATAATCAGGATGGGAGTGTCAGAGCCAGTGTGATTGGCACAGGACAGAGCAGAGTTTAGGGCTGTTGTATATAGGGTTACTATGAGTCGCAAGTGACTTGACGGCACATAACAACAACAACAACAACAATCTTAAAACAGAGCTCTGGTGGCCTAGCGGGAAGAACATGCACTATCAATCCATAGGTACAAGTTTCAAATCCACCAACTATTCTGCAGAAGAAAGATTGGAAATCTCCCATTCAATTTACAGCCTCTGAAAACCTGATGTCAGTTCTGATTTGACAGTACATACCATATATCTCAGAAAGGAAGCCTCATGTCACAATGAGTTACATGTTGGATCTTTATCCAAAGAATTGACTGTTCAATTCCACCAGCCACTCCTTGGGATAAAGATAAAACACCTGTACCAGTAAGATTTATGGAAAGTTTTGCCCTGCCTTGCATTGTCCTCACAATCTCTGATATGTTCAAGCCCATTGTTTTAGTTATTGTGTCAATCCATGTGTTGAAGATCCTCTCTTCTTCCTCTGATCTTCCACTTTACACAGTCTTTGCTAAAGACTGGTCCCTACTAATGACATTCCCAAAGTATGTGAGATGAAGTTTCACCATCCTTGTCTCTAGGGAGCACTCTGATTGCACTTCATCTAAGACAGACTGACTTGTACTTTTGGCAGATCTAGAATGAATAACAACAAGTGAAAATCTGTATGTTGCTGTTATTATGTGTTATTGTGTCCCTTGTGACTCATAGCGACCCTACATACAACAGTGCTGAACCCTGGTATATCTTGAGCCAATCTCATTGTCTCGAACACATCTACTCCTACTACCACAGTCACTGCGTCAATCCATCTCATCCAGAGTCTTCCTCTCTTGCGCTGTCCCTCCACACTCCCAAGCATGATGTCCCTCCCCAAGGACTGGTCCCTCCTTGTGATATGCCCAAAGTATGTCAGATGGAGCTTCATAATCCTTGCTTCCAAGGAGCAGCCTGATTTCACCCTCTCTCGGGCTAAACTGTTTGTTCTTCCAGCAGTCCATGGCATGTTCAATACTCTTCCCTAGCATCACAGCTCATCAATTCTCCTATCAACCTTAGTCATTGTCTAGCTCTCTTATGTGTACTAAGTAATTGTGAAGATTGGGGCCTAGATCAGGCACACTTTAGTCTCCAGGCTGACATAATTGCTCTTTTGTACTCTGGAGAGGTACCTGAAAGCATTTTTTTCCCAGTGCAATTCATCTTTTGATTTCCTGGCTGCTGGTATCAAGAATGTTGATTGTGGAGCCAAGCAAACTGAAGTTATCAACAATCTCAATCTCTTTTCCCTCTATCATGATGTTGCCAATTGACTTAGTTGTGAGAGTCTTTGTTTTCTTGATGTTGAGTTTCAATCCATATTGAAGACTGTAGTCTTTGACCTTCTGCAGCAAATGCCTCCGGTCCTCCTCAGTTTTCCGAAGCAAGGTTGTGTCATCTGTGTCACATAGGTTGTTGATGAGTCTTCCTCGAATCCTGATGCCACATTCCTCCTCATAGAGTCCAGCTTCCCAGATGGAGATAGGATGCATCTCTGGCGTATACCTTTCCTGCTTTTGAACCATGCAGTGTTTTCTTGCTCTGTTCTGATAGGTTTTACATAAACACAATCAAATGTTCTGGGATTCCCCTTCTCAGAGTTAGCCACAGTTTGTTGTGATCTCAGGCCAGCCTTTCATTCATTGTTTTTGTTCAGACATTCCTCTAGGTCATATAGCCCTGGTGTACAAGTTGCCGTCCCACGGTCACTTGTGGTTGCTGTGAGGCTGAACACTGTGACACGGATGTGTGAAATGCGTTGATGGTTGGCTCCCCAATGCGGACAGAGAGTGGGGTGGAGCTCCCCGATTAAAACAAGTGTGGAAGGAGGAGTGGCAAAGCCAATGAATGTTCTAAGTCCAAGGACAAAAATATATTAAGGTGATTGAGAAAGAGTAGTACTAATTGGGTTTGTGGAGACTCTTATCAGATTGGGTTGGGTTTGAGGAAGCAATTAGGAATTAGAATAAGGGAGTCATGCAGATAAGAGCAAAGCAAATTTCCTTTCTATTTAAAAATGAACCAACTGCTGTTGGCAGATAGGACTAAGAAAAATGGGAAAGCATCAATCATCCACTGCCCTTTTACATATCTTGCTTGTCTAAATTTCCCTTTGACTACTGTAGCCTTGTGGCTTAGAAGAGATGGTGTCCTCTAAAAGCATTTGCATGCCTATGGTGCCCTCTCCAAAGATAAATTCTAGTGATCTACTTTCACATCTACCTTCAGAGCTTTCTCTGTATAAAACATCTTTCGTATTCTCTGGAAGCCATTATGATTCATGCACTGTGGGTGAATGAATGTCTTTTATGGGTCTGGCACTATTTTAATAAATGAAGATTCAGCTGTGAGCACACAAGACTAAGATGGAAGGTTGGAATTAAACAGGCAACTCAATTTATTGATGCTCACTCAAAGCTAACCTGCCAGTGTGGTTTTGAAGGCTGTAAATCACACAGAGGAGATGGCCCTGCAGAGCCACTGGTGGATTAGAACTGTCAGAGAGGTACCACCTTTAGGTAAAACAGACAATACAATGAAGAACCAAAAAAAATCTATTGTGCCATTCATTAGCCTGGTGAACATCAGTGATACGTTGCTGAACGAAGAGAGCTAATCATTATTCCCTTCATTGTTTGAATGAACTAGAGTTGATGTGATGACAAGTATGACAAGTACAGCATCTAATTTCAGAGCATTCTCTGCTCTACCTGCCAAAATATATTATAGTTAAATAAGCTTTTAAAAATCTTATACTGATTTATTTACAAAGTTTGAATACATTTTTTTTCACATCAGCTCTTTCCCATTTCCCTCACACCCCCCCATCATTATGTGACCCTATAATTAACCCACACCTCCTTCCCATCTTCATCCCTCTGCTTTTGTCCCCTCTTGAATACTTATACTCATTCTACAATAATGGTTTTTAAAAGTATTTGTCATCCAGTCCCTCACAAGTTCGGTAGTAATTTACAAAATCATTGCTCCTGCATGCTGTGTAGTAGTAATCCATTGTGTGAATATACCATAATGTCTCAATCCATTCCCTTGTGGTTGGACATCTGGGCTGTTTCTGTGTTCTTGTGATGGTGAATAATGCTGCAATGAACATTGGTGTACAAGTCTTCATTTGTGCCTCAGTTCTCATTTTCTCAGGGTATATTCCAAGCAATGGAATACCTGGGTCATATAGCATTTTTATGTTTGGCTTTTTGAGGAAGCACCAAACTGCCTTTCAGAGTGATTGTACCATTTTGCAATCTCACCAACAATGTATAAGTGTTTCTATTTGCCACATCCTCTCCTAAATTTATGACTGGCTGTCCTATCAAACTTTGCCATTGCTACTGGAGTGAGATGGTACCTCATTGTGATTTTGATTTGCATCTCTCTTATTGCCAGTGATTTGGAGTATTCATGTGTCTTTTGGCCATTCAAATATCTTTCTCTGTGAAAATTCTATCATCCTACCAAAAGCAATCTACATTTTCAATACAATCTCAATACACATACCAAATTCATTTTTCAAGGAGATTGAAAGGGAAATTGTCAAGTTTATTTAAGAAAGGCAAGAGACCCCAAGTAAGCAAAACACTTCTGAGAAACAAAAATGAAGAAGGAGGCATAGTACTCCTTGACCTCAAAATCTGCTGCACCGTGGTAGTAATCAAAACAGCATGGTACTGGTACAATGTCAGGCACAGAGATGAGTGGGACAGAATTGAAAATCCAGAAACAGACCCAGTTATCTATGGTCAACTGATATTCAACAAGGAAATAAAACTTATCAAATGTGGAAATGGCAATCTCTTCAACAAACGGTGTTGACAAAACTGGACTGTTAACTGCAGAAAGCTAAAACAGGATCCATATCTCACAACATACACAAAAATCAACTCAAGGTGGATCAGAGACCTGAGATTAAAGTCCCAAACCGTTAAATTCAATAGAGACAAACTGGGATCAAGCTTAGAAGCCCTAGGCTACTGTAAAAAGAGACTGCCATATACAGCCAGAAATGCACAATCTGAAGAGGATAAAATTGATGTATGGGAACTTCTAATGATTAAATGCCTGTGCATATTACGAAACTTTTCCCAGCAGGGTGGAAAGAAAGCCTACCGACTGTGAACAAACATCTGGCAGTATCATCTCAGACAACAGTCTCATAATGGAAGTTTACAAAACATTCCTGGGCTTCTACAAGAAAAAGACTGATAACCCAATTTACAAAATGGGCAAAAAACATGGAAAGCATTTTCACATAAGGAAGAAAATAAAATAGTTCAATAATTAAAAAAAAATAATCTGAAAATCATACTGGTATAGAAATAATGTAATGAAGGTCTTCCCCACAGGGGTCTTCAAGTGATGGTCCGGAATCTATTTAGAACTAAACTGAGTTGGAAACCAAGTAGAAAAGTTGGGCCTTGTTTAGCACAGAGCAGTATATATTTTTATAGAAAAAGGAAAACAGAAGTTATAAAATTAATGTAAATATTTTTCTAATTATATTGGTAGCTTGTCGGAAAATTTTAGATTCCAGGGATAAATTAAAAACAAATTATAAATTAATAAGCATTTGTAAAAGCTGTAAAAAACTGTGGATTGACTTAAATGTAAACCTTTTTCTTCTTTGTTCCTTGATATTTTTTGGGTGTCATGACACGCAGACAGTTGTCCTGCAGATGTACTACAGTTCTTGTTAGGTGCCGTTGAGTAAGTTTCAACTTGTAGTGACCAATAGAATCAAATGCTGCATGATCTGTGCCATCCAACCACTGTGTCAATCTCTGCTTTTGAAAGTTCAGTTCTTTTTCACTGAACTTCTTATCAAACATGATACTCTTCTCTGGGAATTGAATAACATATCCAAAGTACTTCCAACAGAGTGCGGTGATTATTGAACAATATCATTAATATCACATGCATTGTGCAACCACTGTGGAAGGTGGTGTGGTGCTTTCTCAAAAAGTTGCAAACAGAGATACCATTTGACCCAGCAAGTCTAGTACTGGGAATATACCCTAAAGAGACCATAACTGCTACCCAAGCAGATATATACACACCCATGTTTATCGCAGCTTTGTTCACAATAGCAAGGAATTGGAAACCACCTAAGTGCCCATCAACAAACGAATAGATAGAGAAGCTGCAGTATATTCACACAATGGAATACTAGGCTACATTGAAACACAAGGAACTCATGAAATATTATTCAAAATGGGAGACCCTGGAGAACATTTT
>NW_006399762.1:3395391-3397522 GCF_000299155.1 Elephantulus edwardii
TGCAGCCTTAAATATAGCTTGAAGCTCATCATCAAGAAAACAAAAATTCTCACCACTAGGCTGATTGGCAACGTTATGATAGATGGTGAAGAGATTGAGATTGTTCACAGCTTTAGTGTGCTTGGCTCCACAATCAACACACTTGCTACCAGCAGCCAGGAAATCAAGAGACAAATTACACTGGGAAAGTTGGCTATCAAGAACCTCTCCAGAGTACTGAAGAGCAACAGCATCAGACTGGTGACTAAGGTGCACCTGATCCAGGCCAGTTTTTGCAATTGCTTGCTATGTATCAGAGAGCTGGACAATTGCCTAAGAATGATAGAAAGAGAATTGATGCCTTTGAGCTATGATGTTGGAGAAGAATGTTGATTATAAAATGGACTGCCAGGAGAATAAACAGGTTCATCTTAAAGAGGCTGAAACCAGGCTGCTCCTTGGAGGCAAGGATTCTGAGGCTTTGTCTGACACATTTTGGACATGTTGCAAGGAGGGATCAGAGAGAGGGGACATTATGTTTGGGAGGGTGGAGGGACAGAGAGAGATGGATTGATTCAGTGACTGGGGTAACGAAGGTAGATGTGTCAGAGACAATAAAGTTGGCACAGGATAGAGCAGGTTTCAGGGCTATTGTAATAGCATTGCTGTGAGTCGCAAGTGACTCTACAGCACATAACAACAATATTAACAACATCCAAACTGCAGGAGACCAGGTCTGTCCGTTCTTGCTTCTTGCTCATTGTTTTGGCAGTCCAGAGTGTATCCAGTATTCTTTGCTAACATTGTTTTCCAAATATATCAATCTTCTTTAAATTTAATTACTCAGTGTCCACTTTTCACAGTTGTATAAAGTGATGGAAAATACTGTGGCTTCAGTCAAGGGCATCATAGTTCTCAAGGTGAAAGCTTTGCTTTTTAATACTTTGAAGACCTTTTAAACAAGAGATCTTTTTGAAGCACATTTTCCTAGTGCAATATGTCGTTTGATTTCTCTCTTGCTCTCTCTTTTTTTCCTATACAGTTGTGACTTTGAGTTATAACTCAGAATGTGTCTTTACACACTGGGCTAGAAGACTTATGGCTTTTTTTTAATATTGCACTTCTTAAACCCATCTAGTCATTTGATTTCTTGACTGTTGCTTTTCCAAGTAAAATTGAATCCTCAGATTCAATATTTTCTCCAACTATTGTGATGCTGCTTATTTACTTGGTGGTGAAGATTTTATTTTATGTTGAGTGTAATTCATTCTGAAGGCTATTGATTTTTAAGCTTCAAGTCCTTTTACTTTGAACAAACAAAGTTGTGCCATCTGGATATTGCAGATTGAAAACGAGTCTTCTGCAAATCCTGTTGCCATGCTCATCTTCAATCATCAGTTTCTTGGATTTTTTTGCTTAATGTACAGATTGAATAGTGAAAGAACAACATTGATGAACACCTTTACTGGTTTTAAATCCATGCAGTATCACTTTATTTATTTAACAACTATCTCTTGTCATATTTACATATTCTACAGAAGCACAATTTAATTCAATTCATATTGTGGTCATAATTTGTTATGATTCACATATCTGAGTGTTTTTGCATAGTCAATAAAAGACAGCTGAATATCTTTCTGTGTTTAAAGCCAAGATTCCCTTGACATTAGATCCCCTTGATATCTGTTGTTCCATGTCCTTTTCTGTATCTGGCTTGAATTTTTGCAGTCATTTATTGATGTACTATTGCTACCATTTTTGAATAATCTTCAGCAAAATGTCTTATATCAGATATTAATAATATTGTTTTATAATTTCCATATACTTTTCAATTTGAGTGGACACAGATAAGGATCTTTCCTAGTCAATTGGTCAGATAGCTATTCTATGACAACATATGTTTAATCACTAATTTTTTAATTTATCAATGTCCTTAGCCAAGTGGAATAAAGACTACAAATCCTAGACCTCCTTGTGTAGCCATATGACTAAGTTCTGACCATTGGATGTAAACAAATGAATCTCTTAAGAACTTTTCAGAGTGTTCCTTAAAATGAATCTGGCATGGTGATCATTTCATTTTCTTTATTCTTTTTTCTTTTTTTACCTGCAGCCTGAAATGTGAATATTATTTATTGTTGTTATGTGCCGT
>NW_006399762.1:3398452-3401796 GCF_000299155.1 Elephantulus edwardii
AAAGAGAAAGGAGGAAGAAGAGATTGAGGTGGATGTCAGAAGAGACTCTGAACAATGCAGTGGAATGCTGAGAAGCCAAAGAAAAGGGGAGATATTAGGAAATGAAGGAGCTGAACAGAAGATTTCAGAGGGAGGCTGGGGAAGACATGTTGTTGTTGTTGTTATGTGCCATCAAGTTGCTTGCGCCTCCCCTAAACTCTGCTCTTTCTTGTGCCAATCGCACTGTCTCTGATACACCCATCCTGATTACCCCAGTCACTGAATCAATCCACCTCGTTTGCAAACTATTATAATGAAGCAAAGAACTGGAGTCAGAAAATCACTATGGAAAAAACAAAACAAAACCCAAACGGCCAAACTAGCTCCACATTTCTTAAGCTGAAGGAACTGAAGAATAAATTCAAGCTCTGAGTTGCAATACTTAAGGACACTATGGTAAGAGAACAAACAGGTCTGTCCTGGAGAGGGTGAAACCCTGCTGTTCCTTGGAAGCAAGGATTTTGAAATTCTGTCTGACATATTTCAGGCATATTGCAAGGAGGGACCATGCTTGAGAGGGATATCATGCTTGGAAGGGTGGAGGGACAGCACAAGAGAGGAAGAAATGGGTTGACTTAGTGACTACGGTAATGGGAGTAGGTTTGTTAAAGACAATCAAATTGACTCACGATAGAGCAGGGTTCAGAGCTGTTGTACATAAGGTTGTTTTGAGTCATAGTCAGCTTGATTTCACATGACAGCTACATAACAATGGCCAGAATATTGAATGACCAAGGAAACATCAAAAGAAAATTGAAAGAATACACAGAGTCACTGTATCAAAAATGATTGCCTGACATAAAGGAATTTCTTGAAACAACATATGAACAAGAGGCAATGATGATGAAGGAGGAACTTCAAGTTGTTCTGAAGGAATTTGCAAAAATCAAGGCCTCAGGAATTGAGGGCATATCAATTGACATATTTCAGCAAACAGACGTTGCCTTGAACATGCTCACTAGGTTGTGGCAAGAAATTTGGAAGACAACTAATTACCTAACCAACTGATTGGAACAGATCCACATTTATTCCCATTACCCCTCACCCCCCAAAAAAGTAACCCGATAGAGTGTGGAAATTATAGAATAATATCACTAGGCAAGGACTTCAGCCTTCAGTATGGATTGAGGCTCAATGTCTAGAAGACAAAGGTTCTCACCACTGGACCAATTGGCAGCATCAGGATGGATGGCAAAGAGAATGAGATTGTTCACAACTTTAGTCTGCTTGGCTCCATGGTCAACACTCTTGGCACCAGTAGCCAGGAAATCAAAAAACATATTGCGATGGGAAAGTCTGCTGTTAGGGACCTCTCCAAGGTACTGAAGAGCAATGGTGTCACTCTGGAGACTAAGGTGCATCTGATACAGTCCATGGTCTTTGCAATCACTTGTTATGCATCAGAGAGTTGGACAATGACTAAGGATGATAGGAGAATTGATACCTTTGAGCTGTGGGGCTGGAGAAGAGTATTGACAGTACCATGGACTGCTAGGAAAACAAATGGATTCTTCCTGGAAAGGGTTAAATGGGGTGACTCCTTGGAGGCAAGGATTCTGAGGCTTTGTCTGACATACTTTGGACATGTCGTAAAGAGGGAGAGGTCCTTGGAGAGGGACATCATACTTGGGAGGGTGGAAGGATGGCACAGAAGGGAAAGACCCTCTATGAGGTGGATTGATTCAGTGCTGAGGTAATTGGGATGG
This sequence comes from Elephantulus edwardii, assembly GCF_000299155.1. Classification (NCBI taxonomy): domain Eukaryota; kingdom Metazoa; phylum Chordata; class Mammalia; order Macroscelidea; family Macroscelididae; genus Elephantulus; species Elephantulus edwardii. The sequence continues at coordinate 3,400,198 of NW_006399762.1, forward strand.
TTCTGTCAGAGGGAGTGAGATTGGCAGATTGGCACAGGATAGAGCAGGGTTTAGGGTTGTTGTACTGAGGGTCGCTATGAGTCGCAAGCGACCCGACAGCACATAACAATAACAACATCACACACAAGCAAAATCTTGCAGAGGATTAACGAAAAATGGCTGGACTGATAGAGAACTACCAGAAGAACAAGCTGGATTTAGAAGAGTCTAGTTGGAAGCAGGAGTGGCATCCACTTCCTAAACAGCATACCTCTGGAAACTCTGTGAACTTTGATAAATGACAATGGTTGTGGAAGGGCTTCAGGCCTTTTGTTCATGGGGTTGCTATGAGTCGTGCTTGACTAAACAGCAATCAACAACAACAGTAACAATGCCACTAGAGACATTATCATTGTTAGATAGAAAAAGAGTTGAGGGAGAGAGAGAGAAAGAAACTGATCCCAAGAAACAAACGGCCCTTTTTGCATGATCTGAGAGAAATGCCAAGTGACCAGGAGCAGAGAAAGTCAAAATGGCATATGTGCAGTTAGGGGCAGTTTCTTTTTATGGGAGTCTTGGGAAGGGCACAGGAAGATGGTTCTCTGGAGAAGATAGATTGACACAGTAACTGGGTTAATGGGGGTAAGTATGTGAGAGGCAGTGAGATTGGCTCTGGATAGAATAGCGTTCTGAACTATTGTACATAGGGCTGCTAAGAGTCACGAATGACTTCAACAGCACATAACAATAAGACCAATGACATTTTTGACCAGAAAAACAGGAAAGAGAATGATCCTATGAGTAATCACTAGTAAAAATAGAGTGATGAGCTGAAAGAAGCAGGTTTCTTGCAGAATACCCCCAACTCTGCAGCTAGAAAGTATTCTAGTGGTATAGGTCATAACATGCTGTTCTGCTAAACAAAAAGTCTTGTCTCTAGTGTTTCTAACCCACAGCAGCTAAGGTGGTGCTCCTGTTAAGTTTTACAGTCTCAGAAATCGGGGGAGAGTCAGAATCAACTAGATGACAGTGCGTTTTGAACTTTACTCTTCAAGTAATGCAGTTTAACTCTTGTTATTTTGCATTTTAACTGGGCTTGTGATTTTGGCCAGTCGAATGCATCAAACATGATCATATCCCAGGTTGATGTCTGGATCTCAAGAAACTATTCTGTTGTATGCATTTTTTTAAAAATGAAAGCTCTGATTGCCTTGCTAGAGAACAAAAGTCCTTATGTCGGAGAACTGAATTGTTCTTGTTGACAGCAAGTCAAGCTCTAGAAGCAATTACTTAGCCATTCACAGTAGTAGGCAGACCAAATAGAAGTCAATCCAAATTGCTAGCTTTCAGAATCATAAACTAATTAAATGGTTATTGTTCCAAGCCATTCTTTTTGGGAGGATAGTTATGACACACAAAGAATGATTGCATACATCATCAAACATATGATAAATGTTCAAAACAATCCCTAGCTCTAAGAGAGATGCAAATCAAAACAACTATTGTTTTGGGGTTTTTTTTTCAAAACAACTATTTTCATCCCAGTAAGAATAGCAAAATTTAACAGAATAGCAAACAACAAATGCTGGCAAGACTGTGGAGAAACTGAACACTTATTCA
>NW_006399762.1:3402271-3404159 GCF_000299155.1 Elephantulus edwardii
GAAAGAACTTTTTAAAAGGGATATATTACTAGGTATTATTATCATGACAGGAGTCCAGAATGAAAGATGCATAGTGGAGTGGACTTGAGAGGAGGGATTGTAAAACAATGCAAAAATTTTACTTTTCAAAGAGAAGAGCGAACTAGAGGGGAGTTGGGCAGGAAGAAAAGCACAACAATGAATGAATGGAAATCCAAAATCTCTGTAAACTTTCATTAAAATGAATTTAAAAAAAAGAAAAAAGAATAACTACATACTTCTGTACTCCTGGACTCTTGCCTTTACTATGGAAACAAATATGGGCTAGGTTGTGAGGCAATGTGTACTAAAGGTGAGTCAACATAGTTGTCCCAGCTGAGATCCTAGACATAAGAAGACATGTACCCAGCACCAATAAATCCACTGACTGCAGGTGCATGACCTATTTTTTCTGAGATCAGAGGAGGCTACTTAGTAAGTTCATAGATTCATGAGCTCAAGTCAAAGAAATGCTTATTGTTTAGGACAGTAGGCTTTGTGATCACTTGTGACGACAGATAACATACACATTTACCTCTAAATTCTCAAGTGAATCACTTTCTTCTTATTTAAATCTTGTCTACTTTGGATTTGTTATTCATAACCACATATAGTTTTAACTAATGAGTCTTAGAATGAAATCCAGATTTGTCTAAATTAATAGTGGTTTATTATTGCCTTGCCAGAATTAATGTAATTGTAGTCATGTGATCCAGTTCTTGAAGGGAAGACTCCTGGAAGTTACTGGAAAATGTTTCCTTTCCTTAGGAAGAGATGTATGAGCAGGAAAGATTCCACTTTCCATCATACTTTGATATATCAGCAATATGATGTTTGGAAATTGGTAACAATTTTATAACCATTAGGTGAACTGGACTTCAAGCAAAGGATGACTTTCTTATATTATATTATGGAAATATGGAAAGACTTTGGGTCTTTGATGTGATTAAACCTCTGGTCTGATCTGCTACATACTTCTTATGCTTGTGCAAATTGAAATGAGTATTCTATTATTTCCAGCTGAAAACATGCCATGTAACACAACAAATTATTTATTTAATATTATACAAGCTGAGACAGGCCTTTAAATCACTGAACAAAACGTGCAGTCATTGCCCTCTAGACCTGTATAATCCAGAGATCATAATTAGAAAACAGAGTGTAATGAAATTTTCTGATGTAAGATGGATCGTGTCTGAAAGCAAAGGATACCAGAAGTATGTATATTTTTGTTTTATCAATTATGAAAAGGCATTTGATTATGTGTATCATAACAATCTATAGATAACATAGAGAAGAAGGAGAATCCTGTAACACTTAATTGTGCTCATGTGAAACCAGTACCTAGACCAGGAGGCTGACAGAACAGGGAACAGTTTCTGGATTAAAATAAAGAAAGGTATACATCAATGGGGAAGATCCAGTGTGAAAAACAATCTGTATGAACTTTGTAAGTAAACCAGTATAAAAATTTTTTTTTAAAAGTGTACATCGGGACTGTATCCTTTCTCTATACCTGTTTAATCTGTATGCAAAACAAATCATCGATAAAGCTGGACTTTATGAAGAAGCATGTGGAATCAGAAGTGGAGGAAGACTCATCAACAGCCTGTGATATGGAGATGATACAACTTTTCTTGCCAAAAGCAAAGAGGACCTGCGACATTTATGAAAGAAGGTCAAAGATTACAACCTTCAATATGGATTATATTTCAACATCTGTTGTTGTTAAGTTCCATAGCTGGAGAACATTATGCTGAGTGAAATGTCCCAGTCACAAAGGGACAAATATTGCATGGTGCCACTGTTGTAGAATGGGACTGTCCTTGGGGTTGGGGAGAGACTGAGTAAGATGGGTTCAATAATGTAT
>NW_006399762.1:3405057-3411972 GCF_000299155.1 Elephantulus edwardii
AATGAAAACCCAAAATCTCTGTAAATGTTCATTAAAACTAATAAAATTTAATAATAATAAAAAAAGTTCCATAGCATTGTAGATGACCCATAGTGACTCTATGAATGAAAGTCTTGAACATAAAGCTGTCATCTTTTCTCCAAGTTCATAGTTTCTGGAGGCAAACTGTTTTTGGAAGTGGTTGCCACTCCTGCTTCCAAGCCTGTTTTATTCAGGAGATGCACAAAAACTAGGCCTGAAAAACCTTTTTTAATACAAGGCCAAATCCAAACAACTCACACCCTGTTCGACATCTAGAAAACAAAAATTCTCACCACTGCGTCAATAGGAAACATCATGATAGAGGAAGAGAGAATTGAAGTGGCTAACAATTTTGTCTTACTAGGTAGGATTCATTACCAATACCCTTGGCAACAGCAGTTAAGAAATAAGAAAACGTGTAGTGTTGGGAAAGTCTGTGGACAGGGACCTCCACAACATACTGAAGAGCAGCAAAAGAGTTTGAGTACTAAGGTGCGCCTGATCCAAGCCATGGTCTTTGCAATTGTTCCTTATGAATCAGAAAGTTGGACACTGACTAAGGATGCCAGAGTTATGGTATTGGGAAAAAAGTGCTGAATATTCTATGAACTGTCAAACAAACAAATTATGTCTTAAAGAATGTACATATGAGGAAGAGAACAGTTTAAAAGCAATATATGATTGGGTATTATGGTTATGTCAGGAGTCCAGAATGAAGGTTGCATAGTGGAGTGTACTCAGGGGGAAGGCGGGGTGGGGGGATTGTATACCAATGAAAGAATTTTACTTTTCAAAGAGAGGAGCGAACTACGGGGGTGGGGTGGGCAGGGAGAAAAGTGCAACAATGAATGAAAGGAAATCCAAAATCTCTGGAAACATTCATTTAAAAAAAACCCCAAACGAATGTATAGCCAGTGTGCTCCTTAGGAAGGATCCTGAAGCTCCATCTCACATACTTTGAGCATATGATTAAAAACGGTAAGTCTTTGGAAAAGGACATCATTCTTGGAAAGGTGGAGGGTCAGCGAAAGAAGACCTTTAATGAGATGGATTGACACAGTGAATGGAATATAGACTTGAGTACAGCAGGATAGTGAGGACGGCACAGGATAGGGCAGGATTCAAGTTTGCTGTTTATAGGGTCTCTATGAGTCATGGAGACTCAATGGCACTTTCCAACGACAACTCAATTGACAAAGTTAATTCTCAAAGGAGAGTTCCGAGTCACTTTCAGATGTATGTACCTTACTTTAATGTTGTTGTCGTTGTGTACCATAGAGTCAGAACCAATCCATAGCTGACCCTCTAGTGCGTTTTTGGAGGCAGTACACAGGAGAAGACTGCGCATCCATCTCCTGTGGAGCAACTGGTGGCCTCAAAGAAAAATGTAATTATTATGTAAAATAACCCCTTTGGGCATAAATATTATTAAATAATGATAAAATCTTGTCTTTTTAGTTTCACTTTTTGCTCAAATTCAATTCAGAATAATCTTACCTTGGGGTGCTAAAGTAGGCTTGCATTTCAGGAGTAACTCTGGTGACTTAGTGAAATGGGATTGAACTGCCAACATGAAGGTATGGAGTTCTAATCTACCAGCTGCTCTGCAGGAGAAAAGATGTGCAATCTCCTCCTGTGTGATTTACTGACTCTGAAAACCCACTGGAGGATCAGCGATGGATTGATTCTGACTTAATGGTACACAACAACCACAAATTGGTGATTTTTAGGGAGTGCTGGTGGCCTAGTTAGTGGTAAGGATTTATAATGCCAATTCAAAGGCATGTGGTTTCAATCCACTAGCAATTATCAGCTATAACTGTCAGTTTCTATTAAAGGCACATAACAACAACATGGTGATTTTTAAGGAATCCTGGCATCTGTCATATGTTGGATGATGAACCAAAAGTTGTCAGTCTGAATCCATCAACTACTCTATATGGAAAGTTGAGATAGTCTGTTCCTGTAAAGGTTTAAAAAGAACCAACAAAACAAAACAACCCAAAAACACACTGACATTGAGAACCAACTCTCAGCTGACCCTCCACAGAAGGAAACTGCTCCTATTTTCCCCATGAAGCAGCTAGTGAATTTGAACCAGCTGCCTTTGGGTTGGCAAGGCAACTAACTCCCTACCCACCAGGCCACCAGCGCTCCCTTGTTAAGGTGCATAAAAAAAGCATTGGAGTGACCAACATGAGTTGGAATCAACTCAATGGCAGGGAGGTTTATTATTATTTATATATATATATAATCCCTTGTGCTCATGTGAAACTTACACTTGGACCAGGAAGCAGTCGTCAGAACAGAGCAAGGAAACACTGCATGGTTCAAAATCAGGATAGGTGTACATCATGAATGTATCCTATTTCCATACCTTTTCAATCTACGTGTGGCAAAGATTATTTGGGAGGCTGGACTTAATAAGGAGGAATATGGCATCAGCATTGGAGAAAGATTCATCAACAACCTGAGATATGCAAGTGATACAACCTTCCTTGCTGAAACTGTGAAACTGGGTAGGACCTGAGGCATTTGCTGCAGAAGATCAAGGACTGCAGCCTTCAGTATGGACTGAAGCTCAACATCAAGAAGACAAAGATTCTCACCACTGGACCAATTGGCAGCATGATGATAGATGGAGAAGAGATTGAGATTGTTAGTAATTTCAGCTTGCTTGTTTCCACAATCAATACTCTTGGCATCCACAGTCAAAAAATAAAAAAATGAGTTTTGCTGGGAAAACTGCTGTCAGGGACCTCTCCAGAGGGTTGAAGATCAACTCTGTCAGTCTAGAGAGTAATGTGAACCTGAACCGAGTAACCGAGTCATGGTCATTGCAATTACTTGTTATGCATTCAGGTGCTAGACAATGGCTAATGATGACAAGAAGGAAAATTGGTGACTGTGAGTTATGGTGCTAGAGAAGAGTCTTGAACATACCATGGATTGCCTGGAGAACAAACAGGTTTATCCTGGAGAGGGTGAAACCAAGCTGCTCCTTGGAGACAAGGATTTTGAAGCTCTATCTTACATACTTTGGGCATGTTGCCACAAGGGGTCAGTCCTATGAGAAGGACTTCCTGTTTGGAAGGGTAGAGGGATGGTTTAGGAAAGGAAGATCCTGGAAGATATGGATTAATACAGTAACTGGGGCATTGAAGTTAAATGTGTTGGAATGGTTAAATGGTTAGATTGGCTCAGAATAGAACAGGGTTCAGAGATACTGTACATAAGGTCATTATGAGTCAGAGGAGACTCAACAGCACATACCAACAACAATACATAATGAAAATTCACTATGAAATAAACCTTCCATTTTGTCTGAGAATTGATCTGGGTTACTCATCATCCTCATCTAGTTTTATGTAATGAAGAGATTTTAGGATGGGCTAAGCTACCTTGCTCAACTTCTTTGCCCAGTGCTGTGGAGTTATTTGAACCCATACAAGCAGAAGTGCTACAAAAGGTTTCCAAGGCTATAAACCTTTAGGGAAGCAAACTACCATGTCTTTCTCCTTTGGGGTGTCTTGCGTGTTCTAACTGCTGACTTTTTGGTTAGCAGCCAAAGGGCCCCACCAGGAATCCTCTTTATAATTCTTCAGCTCACTGAATTCATGGTCATTGAGTCTGAACCAATTCAGAGCAGACTCTCCTTTGGGTTTCTGAGGTTGTACAGTGTACTGGTGGATTCAAACTGCCGGAGAAGTACAGCCATTGAGTTAATGACACAAATCCCTACAGACTTTACCACAAGGCTTGATAAAGCAGGACACCACGGGTTGCAATGAGAGGATATTTATGGGCAACATGAGCAGGGAAAGGCCTAGCAAATATTCACTCCAGGATTCACCTTAGATCTTTTGTCCTGAAATTGCTCGCTCCAGTCTGAGGGACTCCTCTGTGGAAGATGCAATGTCTGCGCATGAAGCATTTGATCACTCTGGGAGATTTTTTTTTTAGTTGCTTTCATAGACGTGCTTCATTCCTTGGTTTTTTTTTCTTCATAGCTGGCCACATGCTGTGTCCATTGTGTACATCACAACAGGAACTGTTGCTTCCATTCCTCACAGTTTCGAGCATTTTTATATTGCTAATTCCCTGCAGTGATTTGTTTCTAATTCTCAGGAATATCCTTTTCAAGCTTATCTTTAGAAACTTTCATTGCATCAACTAAAGTTGGAATGAAACATGTTCACATGGGGGCAAGTGAGGCTGCGCACATGTTCACATAACCCAAGAACAGCACTTCAAGCTAATGCAGGTGGCTTCAGAGATGACCCATATCCATGTGTCTGATCTGTGGATGCATGGAAAGTCAGTGCTGGAAGGAGGATGACAGACTAAGTTTGGTTCTGTATATGTCAAACTAAGTAAGCAGCACCTAACATCCAATAAAATGACAAAAAAGATCAATGGTGTAATGCTTCTGTGATAATGCAACAGGAAGCACTTGTTAAATTCTGGGCCCTGATAATGTGGTAAGACGGAGTTTCTTTTTCCTTCTTCTTAAGTCCTCATCATTCTTAAGTACTCAAAGAATGCCAGATGGAACTTCAAAATCTTTGCCTTCTAGGAGCAACCTGGTTTCACTCTCTCCTGGGCAGACTTGTTTTTTCTCTTGGAAGTCTATGGAATGTTCAACACTCTTCTCCAGCAGCACAACTCAAAGGTATTGATTCTTCTTCGATCACCCTTAGTCATTGTCCAGCTGTCAGATGCATAGCAAGAAATTACAAGAATCATGGCCTGAATCAGGTGCACTTAGTCTTTAAGCTGATATCTTGGCTCTTCAGCACACTAGAGAAGTCCCTGACAGTAGATTTTCACAAAGCAATTTGTCACTTGATTTATTTTCTTTCTTTTTTTTTGTCGCTTGATTTCTTGACTGCTGGTGCCACAACTGTTGATTGTGAACAAAGTAAACGGAAATTGTGAAGAATCTCAATCTCTTCTCCATATATCATGGTGCTGCCAATTGGCCCAGTGGTGAAAATATTTGTTTTCTTGATATTGAGCTTCAATAAGAAATTGCTCCTGTTTTCATCTAAGACACTACTTTCCTTTCCCTGCAAAACTTTCTAAAATTGCATATTATATTTACTGTTATTACTTCTTCACTTCACCTTAACACCTACAAATTTATTTGCATCCTCATTGTTATATTGAAATTATCCTCTTAATGATTACTCTCATCTAATTGTGAAGTCCATAGTTTCATGTCAGTTTTAATTCAACTCAGAATCAGACAACTTTTGCTATTTCTTTTTAAAATTCTTTTATCTCTACTTTGATGGCACAGCTCTTTGATGCTCTCCGATTATAGTGTGTCTTTCCTTTACCGCACCATGTTATTTTTTAAAATCGTAGATATTCCTTGGAAATTAGTCCATTTCTCTTCTATTTTGGCTTCACCAAATTTATAAAATATATTTGTTTGTTTTGTTAAAGGAATTTGTTTCTAAAGCTGCCTTTGGCAATTTCTAAGTCTACTTCATTTCCATTTTTCCTTGATTTGGGGGTATTTTCCCCATACGTATTTCCTTGGAAACTAGAGATCAATAAGTCTAATGTGAAATTTCTCTTTAAACAAAAGTTCCATACCTTTTAATTGAAGCTTTCTTCATCTTCTGCTTCTGCCTGTGACACCACTGTCAGTAGCAAATGAGTTTATCTTGACTCATGGCAACTCCATATGTACCTGAATAAAATGGATGTTATGTCCATTGAGTTGACCAAAACTCAAAGTGATTCTATGAACAAGCAAGTTGAACCTTGCTTTACCCTGTGTCATCCTCAACATCTTTGATATCCTTGAGCCCTTTGAGGCAGTCAGTACGTCACTCCATCTTACTGAGAGGCTTCCTCTCTTGTGCCAACCCTTCCATCTTTCTGAGCGTGATGTCTTTTTTCAAATGATTAGCCCCTCCTAACAACATGCCAAAAGGACGTGAGATAAATTTTCATCATTGCATCCAAGGAGCACCATGGAAATTCCAATGGCTGATTTCTACTAAGTAGACCCTCAGGTCCCCTTTCAAGGGAGGTACATCTGACTGCACTTTAACCACAAGTGTTTTGGGTAACAACCCAGTCCATGAATCATTTGTGCCACTTTGTTGTTGTTATGTGCCGTCGAGTAGCTTGCGACTTGTGCCACTTAGACATGCTAAAATCCTGAATTCTATTTTTGCTTTACTTCTCCACCCAGTTTCCAAATCCTATTGGTTCTACTTTCTTGGAGTCATTAAAATCCGTTTAGTCCTTTCCTCATGTTCTTGTCATCTCTTGCATTTTTAAACGATTCTTTGGGATTCTGCTAAAATTATCATCACAGAACACAGATTATATCACTTCTTCTCCACCACAAACATTACAGTGAGTCTCCCAAAAGCCAAAACTAAAACAATTTGGGCATAAAATAATGATGAGAAAGGCTTATAACTTCTGGGGGGAAAAAGAAAAGTTTAGGAGTTATTCTGATACACATTAATAAATTCTTGAAAGAGAAAAGCTATACAGTACAATACAAATTAAAGGAAGATTAAAGTATAAAGTTAGAAAGTCATCATTTGTTAATTGCTATAATAATTATCATAGCAGAGACACAAGTAGATGATAAGATTACTGGTTGAAAATTTGATGAAAAATAGACTATTTACACGATTTCGGAGTAACTACACAAAATTGTTTATTAAAACAATGAGGAGATATAGAAAATTTACAATGGAGAAACCCAGTAGGTTCAGTCTTAACCAAATATTATTACTTTATATCACATATAATTCGAGAAACTGATAAGAATGGGAATCCCAGAACATTTAATCGTGCTAATGCGAAACCTATACTTGGACCAAGAGGCAGTCGTCAGAACAGAGCAGGGCAACACTGCAT
>NW_006399762.1:3412682-3442424 GCF_000299155.1 Elephantulus edwardii
TAGAGTAGAGGGACAGCGCAGGAGGGGAAGACCCTCTATGAGGTGGATTGATTCAGTGACTGGGGTAATCGGGATGGGTGTGTCAGAGACAATGAGATTGGCATGAGATAGAGCAGGGTTTAGGGCTGTTGTGCATAGGGTCGCTATGAGTCGCAAACGACTCGACGGCACATAACAACAACAAACAAGAATTAGAGAAACAGACATCCTATATTTACAGGTTTATCACAACAAATTTTGGCTAACATTGAGAAGAATGGAAATCCCAGAACATTTAACTTATGCCTAGACCAAAAAGTGATTGTTCAAACAGAGCATGGTTTAAAATAAGGAAGTTTTATGTCAGGGCTGTATCCTTTCTCCAAACCTATTCAATCCGTATGCTGAACAAATCATTTGAGAAGTTGGAATCTATGAGTCACAAGCGACCCGACGGCACATTACAACAACAACATTTCTAACAGAAAACCGTAACATAAATCTGATCAGGAATATATATTAAAGTATACAAATACTTCAAAATACACGGTCTATATTTGCAAAAAAATGTCAAAGTCATCAGATTAGAGATTCCAAGTTAAAGGGGGAAAGTAAATGATATATGTGTTTGCAGACTGAATTTTGGACAGAGAGAAGTTGTTTGAGTTCCCCCCCTTTTCCTATAAGGGGTATTTGTGAAACAATTGGTAAAATTTAATGAGATTTATAGATTAGATAATAACACTGTTGCTGTTGTTGTGTACTGTAGAGTCAGAATAGACCTATAGCTGACCCTCCAGTGAGTTTTCAGAAGCAGTTAATCACATGAGAGGAAATTGTCCATCCTCCACCCACAGAACAACTAACTGGAGGTTTGGAACTGCAGTGTCTGCAGGTTTGCAGTACAGCTTCTTGTCACTAGGTCATAACACTAATAATACTGTATCAAAGTTAGTTTCCTATTTATAACTGCACTATAGTTATGTAAGAGAAGGCCCTTGATTTGGGGAAGTAATAAACTTTGAAAAGGTGTATTGTGTCTGAAATTTGCTCATAAGTTAAACAGAAACTATCATTGTCTGCATTATCTAGTAATCTATTTATAAAATTATAAAACATTAACTTTTGAGGAAGTTGAGTGAAATAGAGAAATTATGTCTCCTTTTATAAAAAGTATTGTTTTATACTGGTTTACATGCAAAGTTCATATGCATTGTTTCTCACATTGAACTCCCTTTTCCTCTTCCAATCTCTCCTTCCACCCATCAAATTGTATGACCTTATGTTTAAGCTCCCTCCTTTCTTTCTTGGACCCTCGTACTGCTCTACAATAATGGTGTTATACAGTATTTGTTTTTATGAGACTGTTAGTGCACTTAACATAATGCTTATTGCTCCTTTGTTCTGTATAGTATTCCACTGTACGAATGTACTGTAGTTTCTCAATCCATTCCATTGTGGTTGGGCATTAGCCTGTTTCCATGTTCTTGCAATGGTGAATAATGCTGCTATGAACATTGATGTACAAGTCTCTGTTTGGGTCTCAATTCTTATTTTCTCAGGGTATATTCCAAGTAGTGGAATAGCAGGGTCATATGGAATTTCTATGTTCAGCTTTTTGAGAAAAGGTTGAACTGCCTTCTAGAGTAGTTGTATTTTGCAATCCCACCAACAATGTATAAGAGTTCCTATCTCACCATATCCTCTCCAGCATTTATTACTGGCTGCTCTGCTAAACTTTGCCACTGCTTCTGGGGTAAGATGGTATCACATTGTGGTTTTCATTTGCATCTCTCTTATTGCCAGTGATTTTGACCATTTCTTCATGTGCTTGTCGGTCATCTGAATGCCTTCCTCTGCGAAAAGTCTTTCCGTGTCTTTTTCCCATTTTGTAATTGGATTATCAATCTTTTTCTTCTGGAGGCCCTGTAGGACTCTGTAAACTTTTTTAGGAGACTTTTATCTGAGATGATATTGTCAAATGTTTGTTCCCAGTCAGTAGATTTTCATTTTACCCTGTTGGAAAAAAGTTTTTTATGAGCACAGAGATTTAATCTTTAGAAGGTCCCATTCATCAATATTATCCTCTTCAGATTGTGTATTTCTGGCTGTATTTGGCAATCCCTTTATACTGTAGACTAGGCCTTCTAAGCTCGTCTGTTATGAATTTATGATTTTGAGATTTATTCCAAGGACTCTGATTCACTCTGAGTTGATTTTTTTTAATTGATTTTTAGGTATGGTTTGAGATGTGGATCTTGTTTCAGCTTTCTACAGGTAGCAGTCCAGTTTTTCCAGCACCATTTGTTGAAGAGGTTATCATTTCCCCATTTGATAAGTTTGATTTCCTTGTTGAATATCAGTTGACCATAGATAGATGGGTCGATTTCTGGGTTCTCAATTCTATTCCATTAGTATGTGTGCCTGTCATTGTACCAGTACCATGCTGTTTTGGTTAGTGCTGCTGTGTAGTAGGTTTTGAGTTCAGAAAGTACTGTACCTCTCACTTAATTTTTGTTTTTCAGAAATACTTTTCTTATTTGGGGTCTCTTTCCTCTTCAAATAAACTTGACAATTTCCCTTTTGGTCTTGAGAAATGAATTCGGTATTTGTACTGGGATTGCATTGAGCATGCAGATGCTTTTGATAGGATTGTAATTTTCACAATATTGAGTCTTCCTATCCGTGAAAAGGGCATATTTTTCTATTTAGGTCTTTTACTGTGTCTTGCAGAAATGTTCTTTAGTTTTCTCTGTATAGGTCTGTTGTATCTTTAGTTAGGTTCACTCCCAAGCATTTGAATTTGTAGTTGGCTATTATAAATGGTATTGCTTTCTTGGGTTCCTTCTCTGAGTTCTCTTTGTTACTGTAGAGGAATCACACTGATTTTTGGATATTGATCTTGTATCCTGCCACTCTGCTAAACTGATCTACTAGCTCTAACAGCTGGGGGGTTTTTGTTGAGGTTTTGGGGTTTTCTGTATACATTACCATATCATCTTCCTCGAGTGACAGTTTAAACATCTCTTTGCTGGTCAGGATACATTTTATTTCCTTCCCTTATCCTATTGCCCTAGCAAGTACTTCCAATTATAATATTGAACAGCAGTGGTAATAGAGGACATCCTTGTCTGGTCCTTTGTCACAAAGAAAATGCTTTTCGTCTTTGTCCACTGAGAATGATATTGGCTCTTGGGTTTGCATATATACTTTTCACTATGTTGAGGAAATTCTCTTCTATTCCAATTTTGCTGAGTATCTTAATCAGGAAGGGATGTTGGATTTTGTCAAATGCCTTTTCTGAATCAATTGCTAGGATCATATGGTTCTTGTTATTTATTTTGTTTTGTTAATGTGGTGAATTACATTGATTGTTTTTATGTTGAACCATCCTTGCATATCTTTTATGAAACCTACTTGGTCATGATGTATTATATTTTCTTAATGTGTTTTTGGATTCTATTGGCTAGAATTTTGTTAAGGATTTTTGTGTCTATGTTCATGAGATATATAGGTCTGTAGTTTTATTTTTTCATAATCTCTTTACCTGGTTTTGATATTAAGGTTATGCTTGCTTCATAGATGTCTCTGGGAGTGTTCCTTTACCCCCTATATTATGAAATAACAAGTAGAATTGGTGATAAACTTTCTCTGAATGTTTGGTAGAAGTCAGCTGTGAATCCATCTGGTCCAGCACTTTTTTGTAGAGGAGTCTTTTTATGACCTGCTCAATTTCTTCTTTTGTGATGAGTCTGTTCAAGTGTTCTACATCTGACCATGTCAATCTAGCTAGGGCATAAGTTTCAAGGAATTTGTCCTCTTAAGGAATTGAAGAAATTTCAAGGAATTTTAAGGAAATTCAAGGAATTTCCTCTAAGTTTTCAAATTTATCTGAGTATGATGTTGTTGTTAAGTGCCGTCGAGTTGTAGACAACTTATAGAGACTCTATGAATGACAGACCTGAACATTCGTATAACTTTGGTCATTTCTCCATGTTCATAGAGTTTCTGGAGGCAAGCCATTTCAGAAGTTGATGCCACTCCTGCTTCCACGTTTGTTTTAATTGGGAAGCTCCATCAAACACTGTCCACCATGGATAACCATTATCGCATTTGTCACATCAATATCAGTGTTTAGCATCACTACGAGTTACCTCTGTACTGCAATGCACAGACCAGTGTTATACCACTTAGAAAAATGTTTGACAAAAAACAATTATATATTTAATTTCCTCTCGTTCTATTGTGATGTCACCTATATCAATCTTAATTGGATTATTTGTGTCTTCTCCTTTTTTCTTTTGCTAAGTTTGCCAATGGTTTGTCAATTTTATTGATCCTTTTGAAAAACCAGCTCCTGGCCTTATTGATCATATCAGTTGTTTTTCTATTTTCTATCTCATTGACTTCTGCTCTGGCTGTTGGGTTAGATTGTTTTGTTTTTCCTAGTAATCTGTCTCCTTTTATTTGTAATTTTCTGTAAATCTTAAATTATTTCTAAGTAAAAACTTTAAAAAACCTATGAAGAAAAGAGAAATGCTCTTTTGTGCCTTCATATCAAGTATGACTTATAATGATCCTATGAACAACAGATCTGAACTCTGTACTATCCTGTGCTGTACTCATCCTATTTGACACCCATTGCTGCAGTTACTGTGTTAATCCATCTCATTGAGGATTTTCCTCATTTTCCTTGAGCCTCCACTTTTCTAAGCATAATTTCCCTCTCCAAGGAATAGCTATTCTTAGCAACACACCCAAAGTATGTGAGACTAAGTAGTTCTCCTCCTCCTTTTTATATTAGGAAGCCTCCATGATCTGGTCCATATTTGAACTAAGGCAATGAAACATTCTCTGGTCTACTAATTTTCTTTACGCCTGACTAATTTCTCTCTTGGTAAAGGTTTACCTGATTAATGGCTTAGCAGAAATTCAAGTTCAATATATTTCTGATAGAATTTTACTAGTGACAATGAGATGATCATGAAATAAATCTACTTTGGAGCTCTACCTCTTTCTATCATGGTTTGTGATTGTGTGCTTTGCCTTTTTCTTGATAAATTCATGAGAAAGTATTGCACATAAAGGCTCTTGTTCTTTATAAAGATTGTGATTTGAGTGAAAGCTTACAAAAGAAACTGATTTTCAGCCACTTATATATCTTTTGTTTTATAACAGTAATTAAAACTCACAATGTACTTGAACTCAACACATTCTGCCTCTAGTTTTCATTTCCATTAATCCTGCTATATCTCCCCTTTATGCCTCCTAGGCTTTATCTTGGGCACATACTACTCTTTTGACCTTGTATTCTTGGTGATTCCAAGGAGCGAATGTCACTTTGGTGCTATTATTCCCCTTGTAGCTCTAATATTGGTTTGGCTAAAAGTTGAACCACAGGAATGAGTTCAGTTTTTGGCTGAAAGTTTAAGGGCTTCATGGGTTTTCCAGTCTCTATCAGACTAGATTATTTAGGCATTTTATATTTTTTAGTTTTGTTTCACATTTCCCATTTTATCTAGGATACTCAACTACTATGACCCCTTTTAAGGTAATTGGCAGTGGTAGCTGGGCACCATCTAGTTCTTCTGGTTTCAGGATAGTCAGAGTTGAGGTTTGAGTGGTCCATTCGTTCTTTGGACTATTTATTTCTGTATTTCTTTGTTTTTCTTCCTTTTCTCTGTTCCAGTCAGGCATATACTAATAGTTTCAGCCTAGAGTTTATTATCAATATTTTAAAACCCTAGTTACTACTCATCAAAATAAGATGTAGAACATTATCTTTGTGGACTATGCTGTGTGATGACCTTCTTGTTCCTTAACACTAAGGTATAATGGTTAGCTTTATGTCAGTTTGGCTAGGCTAGACTACCTAACTAGTCAATGAAATATTAACCTAAATGTTGGTGTGAAGCCATGTTGCAGATGTGGTTAACATTTACAAGAAATCGACTTTAAGGAAAAGAAATAATTCTTGATAATATGGGAACATTCATTAATATCACATGCAAGCAAGATTCTGCTGAAAATTATCCAAAACCAGCTGAAGCAACACATCAACAAAGGACTGCCAGGTGTGCAGGCTGGATTTAGAGGAGGCCATGGTACTATCTGTGTTTCATTTACTATGCAAAGGCTTTAACTGTTTGGGTCACAACAAACTGTGACTGGTTCTGAGAAGAATGGGAATCACAGAACATTTGATTGTGTTTATTTGAAACCTATATGAGATTGAGATAGTTAACAGTTTTAATTAACTTGGCTCCACAGTCAACACTCTTGGTAACAGCAGCCAGGAAATCAAGAGATGAATTGCATTGGGAAAGTTGGCTGTGAGGGACCTCTCAAAGTACTGAAGAGCAACAATGTCAGACTGGAGACTAAGGTGCGCCTGATGCAGGCTATAGTCTTCGCAATTACATGCTATGCATCAGAGAGTTGGACAGTGACTAAGGTTGATAGAAAGAGAATTGATGCCTTTGAGCTGTGGTGCTGGAGAAGAGTGTTGAATATACCATGGACTGCTAGGAGAACAAACAGGTTTGTCCTGGAGAGGGTGAAGCCAGAATGTTCCCTGATGTCAAGGATTCTGAAGCTTCATCTGACATATTTTGGGCAGTTGCAAGGAGGGACTGGTCCTTGGAGAGTGACATCATGTTTGGCAGAGTTGAGGGTCAGCAAAGGAGAGGAAGACCTTTGATGAGATGGATCGATTGTGTGACTGGAGAGGTGGGAATAGTGTGTTTGAGATGGCTAGGTTGGCACAGGATAGAAGAGCGTATAGAGATCTTGTACATAGGGTCGCTATGAGTTGCAAGCGACTCGATGGCACATAACAGTAACAACAACAATATACTAGAACCAAGAGGCAGAACAGAGCAAGGAGACACAGTGTGATTCAAAATTGGAAAGAATGTCTGCCAGGGATGTATTCTCTCCCCATACCTTTTCAATCTGTGTGCAGAATAGATCATCCGGGATGCTGGGCTGTATGAGGAGGAATATGGCATCAGGATTGGAGGAAGATTCATCAACAACCTGTGTTATGCAGATGACACAATTCTGCTTGCTGAAACTGAGGAGGACTGAAGTGCTTGCTGCAGAAGGGCAAATACTGTAGCCTTCAATATGGATTGAAGATCAACATCAAGAAAACAAAGATTCTCACCACTGGGCCAATTAGCAGCATCATTATGAATGGTGAAAGAAAGATTGAAATTGTTAACAGATTTAGTTTGCTTGGCTCCACAGTCAACACTCTTGTTACCAGCAGCCAGGAAATCAAGAGATAAATTGCATTGGGAAAGTCAGCTGTCAGGGACCTCTCCAGAGTACTGAAAAGCAATGATGTCAAGCTGGAGACTAAGGTGCACCTGATATGGGCCATAGTCTTCGCAATTGTATGCTATGCGTTGGAGAGCTGTAGGGATGATAGAAAGAGAATTGATGCCTTTGAGCTGTGGTGCTGGAGAAGAGTGTTGAATATACCATGGACTTCTAGGAGAACAAACAGGATTGTCCTGGAGAGTAATAAACTGGGCTGCTCCTTGGAGACAAGGATTCTAAAGCTGTGTCTTACATACTTTGGGCTTGTTGCAAGGAGGGACCACTCCTTGGAGAGGGACATTGTATTTGGGAGGGTAGAGAGACAGTGCAAGAGAAGAAGACCCTCAATGAAATGGATCAATTCAGTGATTGGGGTAATGGGAGTAGGTGTGTAGGAGACAGTGAGATTGGTACAGTATAGAGCAGAGTTTAGGACTCCTGTACCTAGGGTTGCTATGAGTCACAAGCAACTTAATGGCACATAACAACAACAACAACAATACCGGAAGCCTCATCCAGTCAACAGAAGGATATCAAAAACAAAACAGAAATTTTCTTAAGGTAAAACATGTTCTCCCTCAGACTGAACACCAACACTTAGCTGAGAATTTTCAACTAATTTTGGCCTGTACTATGGATTTGACAAGAAAAAAAATATTGTATACTGGGGCCAACAGAGTACCATTTGGGGTTTTGCCGAAATGGACCATCTTGCTCCTCTATAAATCTTCTGGGCAATTTGCTTCTTATTGGGAACAGGTGGCTCTCTTCCAGATTTTTGTAATCTTGCCATCTCACAAGCGTGTTTTAAAGTAGTTTCTAATGCTTCTAGATATAAATTCAAAAGATAGAATACACTTTGTCAGGTAACGTTAAAAAAGATTTTTAATTATAAGCCACTGTGAAACTGTAATACGATGGTGATATTCTTTTTATCCGTATAAATATGCTATTTTGATTGATTTTGTTTAGTCACAAGAGCACCATGAGATGTAATACTTTTGATAAGTATTACACTTAGGTCAGGCTAAGAATAAGTCCCATCATGGTACTGCTGGGAGAGATGAATTTCCTGCAGGTGACACACTTCAGCTGTAGGGGATAGTTTGGGACAAAGGAGTGGAGCTGTTTGATTAGTGATGATGAGGAGGTACTTTTATCAGCTGCACTCAAGAGGCTGCATCTGTAGATTTTCCACTTACCATGTCTCCATAATTGAAGCTTTTTAGACTTGAAATTGAAGCTGAGAAGCTTGGCAGTCCCCAAAATAATGCAAGTACATAAAATAGTGGGGTGTTTTGTTGCTTGCTACAAAGCAGAGGGAGCTCTAGTGTCATAGTCTGCAGGGAATTGCGCTGCTAACTCAAGATGGTACCTCTCTGTTGGTTCGAATCCAACAGCAATTCTAAGGAAGAAAATGGGCAATCTCCCCTTGTGTGATGTATTACCTTTGAAACTCAGTGGAGTATGGAATGCCATCTATAAGTTGTTTCACTGTACTGAGAGAGAGAGAATACAAAAGACACAGAACAAAAGACATTTGTTCAGTGAGATTTAGAATAGATTAGAATACACAGCTTTCATGAGGATATGTATAGACATAGAGATAGAATATACAAAGAGCAATGAAACTTTTCTTGGAGATAAAGATCAAAAGCTCTACTTTAAAGTCCAAAACCTATCCTTATAGACTGTGCCATTTTGGATAAGATATGTACCACTTCGAGAAGATTAGCAGATTTTTTTTTCTTTAAAGGACCAACTGATTATTTTCACCTTTGTGAGACATAGAGTCTCTATTGTGACTGCTCAATTCTGTTATTATAGTAAGAAAGTAACCACAATATTGATATTAATGGAAGTAGTATATGCCAATAAAACTTTATTAACAAGTGTTTTTTATTTTCATTACATAATGAACTATTATTCTTTTCTTTGTTTTTTATTGCCATGAGGAAAAAATAACTAAAAAACTAGCTTGCAGGCCAATTCAAAACAGGAAGTAGACTATTTTTGTTCAGTACTATCTGAAGCTTCTATTCTCATATCCGTGAATGAAAAAACTACAGAATCATGAGATTATCAAATGAGTAAATTTAAAACAATAAAGCATTATATAAATATATAATTTTTGCTCCTCCTGGATGGAGCAAAAATTTAAGTGCTTGGCTACTAATCAAAAGGTTGATGGCTATCCCTTCAGAGTTAACTTGGAAGAAAAGAGGGAAGGAAGGTGGTCTGCTTCTAAAAGGTCACAACTATGAAAAGTCCTGGAGTAAAGTTCTATTCAGAATGAATTGGAATTGATGCAACTGCAACTGTAACTGGAAACCAGCACTGGATGGTGCAAATCGTTAAATGATCACCTACTTCCTGAAAGATGGTATTTCAAACCCACCCAGAAACATATAAAAAGTGAGACTTGTTAATGTTCTTCCTCGGGCAGCCTTGAAAACCCTATGAACAGTTCTGCCCTGCACATACAGGTCATCGTGAGTGGAAATAAATTCTTCAGTCATTAGAATGTGGAACTGCAGCTACAAGAAGCTATGAAAAGACAGCTGTACTTCTATGAAGGTTATTTTTCTGGCTCATAGGTAAGATCTTTATTTTTACCAATATTGTTATGTTCCATCGAGTCCCCCACAACCCATAGTGGCCCTTCATGGAGTTCTGCTATTCATAGTGTCGCTGTGAGTGGAAATTGACTCTATGGCATTTAACAACAAAACCAGAAGTGCTGCTATTTTACTTTGGACACATAAGCAGAAAAGACAATTAGCTAGAGAACAGACATAATGTTTGACAAAGTAGAGAGTCAATAAAAGAGAAAGAAAACCCTCAATGAGATGGAAGGAGGCAATAGTCACAACAATGTTCAACCATACCAGTGGTCAAGAAGAAGGCACAGGATCAGACGTTTTGTTTTGTTTTATGTAAGGTCTCTATGAGCTGGAACTGAATAGAAAGCAATAACAAGAACAGTAACAAACAAATATTTTCTAAATGCGTTTAGCAGAAAATTAATGGAAGTTTCAAAGTAGAAGAGTGGCACAAAGAATGCGTGTGTAAAACTAATATAAGTTCAATGAATGGACTGATTTATATAGAAAAGCAGAGATTGGAAGAGAAGATACTATCCAAAATGTCAGTCTAGGTCTTTGTCTGAACTAGGCCTTTGTCCATTGCAATTAAAAGTAAGGACATTTTTTGAGATAGGGAACTCTGGTGGTGTAGTGCTAAGAATCTGTGCTGTTATCCCAAAGGTCCACAATTTGAATCTACCAGCTGCTTCACAGGAGAAGGATAGGCAATCTTCTCCCATGTGATTTACTGCCTCTGAAAACTCACTGAAGGGTCAGCTATGAGTTGTCTCCAACTCGATGGCATACAACAACAAGAAAGAAAAAGAATGAAAGAAAAAAATTATTTGACCAGGGAGGTAATTTGAATAAGAGGACAAGTCAGAGTAAAAAGTCTAGAACATAGGTTGAATGTTTGGAATATGGAGTGGCGTGAGTCACTTTGAATCAGATGATCATATGATCCACTACTACACAGAGACGAAAAGGAAAGACAAAGTCATTTTTTTAATAGCTAAATAAGGCCAATTCTAGATCCATCTTGAAATGCAATGTTGTGTTGTTGTTGTTGATTGCCTTTAAGTCAAGCATGACTCATAGTGACCCTATGAACAAAAGGCCTGAAACCTTTCTATAATTATGAACATTTACTAAAATTCATAGAATTTCTGGAAGCATGTTGTTTAGGAAGTGGATGTCATTCCTGCTTCCAAGTGACAGTTATTACCTGACAGAGTGTGGAAATTATTGAACAATATAAAAATGTCACACACCAGCAAATCCTTTTAAAGATTATCCAGAAATGACTGGAACAAGTACATTGACAGAGAACTACCAGACATACAAGCTGGGATAGAAGAGGTCATGGCACTAGAGACATTATTGCCAATGTCATGTGGATATTGGTAGAAAGTGGAGAGTACCGGAGGAATGTCTATCTGTGTTTCATTGACTATGCAAAGATATTTGACTGTGTGGATCACAACAAATTGTGGCTAATCTTGAGGAAAATGGGAATCCCAGAACACTGCATTGTGCTTGTGAAACCTATACTTGGAACAGGAAGCAGTGCTCAGAACAGAGCAGGGAAACTGCATGGTTCAAAATCAGGAAAGGAGTGTGTCAAGGTTGTGTCCTGTCCCCATACCTTTTCAATCTGTATGCAGAACAGATCATTCAGGAAGCAGGGAGGAATGTGGCATCAGGATTGGAGGAAGACTCATCAACAACCTGTGTTATGTAGATGACACAACCTTGCTTGCTAAAACTGAGGAGGATCTAAAGCACTTGCTGTAGAAGGTCAAGGACTGTAGTCTTCAATATGGATTGAAGTTCAACATCAAGAAGACAAAGATTCTCACCACTGGACCGATTGGCAGCATCATGATAGATGGAGAAGAGATTGAGGTTGTTAACAATTATAGCTTGCTTGGCTTTACTCTTGGCACCAGCAGTCAGGAAATCTAAAACTAATTGCACTGGGAAAACCTGCTATCAGGGACTTCTCCAGACTATTGAGAAGCAATGATGTCAGTCTAAGGACTGAAGTTCTCCTAATCCAGACCATGGCCCTCTCAATTACTTGCTATACATCAGAGAGCTGGACAATAACTAAGGATGACAGAAGAAGAATTGATGCCTTTGAGTTGTGGTGCTGGAGAAGAGTTAAGCATACCATGTATCACCAAGAAAATAAATAGGTTTGTCTTGAAGAGGATGAAACCAAGTTTCTCCTGGAGGCTAGGATTTTGAAGCTTCATCTCACATACTTTGGGCACGTGGCCAGGAGGGGCCGGTCTTTGGTGAAGGACATCATGCTTATAAAGGCGGAGGGACAGTGTAGGAGAGGAAGACTCCAGATGAGACGGACTGATACAATAACTAGAGCAATGGGGGTATGTGTGTCGAGTCAGTGAGATTGGCTCATGATAGGGCAGGGATCAGAGCTGTTATACATAGGGTTGCAATGGGTGGCAGCCTCAGCAGGTAACAACAACAACAAACGATTTATTACCGGCTAATGGACTAGCTCTGGTGGCCTAGTGACAAGAAACTACACTGCAATGCCAAAGGCATGCTGTTCAAGGTCACAAGGTGATCCACAGGAGAAAGATAGGCAATCTCCTCCTGTGCAATTCACTGCTTCTGAAAACCCTCTGGAGGATCAGCTATGGGTCTATTCTGACTCTATGGTAAACAACAACAATGTAACCACTACTACCAAAAAGATAATTCATGTGTGGAGGTGGTTGTTGCTATGTGTCATTGAGTTAGAATTGACTCATAGCTGACTGTGCAAAGGGTTCTTAGAGGCAATAAATCACATGAGAGGAAATTTTTCTACCTTGGAACAGCTGGTGGATTCAAACCCTTTGCCTTTGGGTGGGCATCTGAACTCCTTGCCTGCTAGGCCATAGATTGCCCAAAATAGGGTAGTAGGAGTGAGACATAGAACTTTAGTTCACTGTTATGAGTTCCAAGTGTCAGCAGAGCACCCATCCATTGGTTGGCATTTGTTCTCTGGAAAAAATTGAGTATTAAAGCGTAGAGTTGGTATTTATTCTCTACAGGAAGTATTTAACTGTGAGGCAGAGATCACAAACTAGCAGCCTGTTAATGCTTCATTCATGGGCTAATGGATTTTTTTTTTGACAAAAACATTCTTATTAATTTTAGGTTAATTTTTTTTCTTTTGTGGGGTTCATCTTTTTCCCCCCCTACTATACTGGTATACTTACAAAGTTTGTATACGTTGTTTTAAGTCTTGTTAAATTTTGAAGATGAATACCTTATGGAGTGCATGACCTTTTCAGTGTGTCACAAGACACAGAATTTCCTCCTATTTTATTCCTAGTCTCATCGTATACAGTGTTTTTCACACTGGATCTTTCTTTTTCTTTTTTTTTTAAATTAATTAATTAAATTTTTACTGGCTTGGCCCCTGAAGGAAAAGGAGAAAGTGTAATTAAATGTGATGGTTAAAAGTGAGTTCTTAAAAAAAAAAAAGTGAGTTCTAACCTCCAGATTGCCTGCTCTGGAATACCTACCAGATACTCGCTAGCTGTGTGACCTTGAGCAGATTACTTACCCTTTTAATGAAAGTTCCAAGAACTCTGCATGCATCACAGCAAGTGCTATGTAAAACCAAACCAATTCCCATTGAGTTAATTTCAGTTCATGGCAATTCTGTGCTGGAGAAGAACTATGCACGATAGAGTTTTCAGCTACTGACTTTGGGAAGTAGATCACCTGATCTTCTTCCAAGTCACCTATGAGTAAACACAACAGCTAACTGTTCAGTTGGCAGCTGAGTATGTTAACTATTTGCATGTCCACAGGTTCACTGCTAGAATTAGCCACTCTCATGAAAGAACAGAACAAAGAATCCAGGACTAAATTGCCAATAAATGGTGAGGCTCAACGGAAGTGGTGAGAAGGAGCTCAGAGAATGGAGAAATGGGAATGTAAATGTGTAGGGGTGTTTTCCAGCTTGGGTGTGGCCATGCCAAAGGCATTCAGCCCTAATCCACAAGTTACTCTGTGGGAGAAAGAAGGGCAATCTCTTCTCTTACAATTTACTGCCTCTGAAAACACAGTGGAGAGTCAGCTACGGATGCTTCTGACTCTATGGTACACAACAACATTAAAAAAAAATCATACTGAAGGGTTACGTTTAATGAAAATTAGAAGGGAATAGTCCAACTATAGAAAGAGGGACAAAATTGTGTTAGGAAGCATTTTCACCAATTGTTATGGGAAATTTACTAGTTACTCTGTGGTCCCAAGAGGAAACCTGGTGGGTAAGAATGTGTGCTGCCAACCCAGAGGCAGGCTGCTAGAATCCACCCTTTTCATTCTTACAGGGAAAGATGGGTAATCTCTTCTCCCATGAGTTACAGTCTCTGAAAACCTGCTGGAGGGTCAGCTCCAAGGTGGTTCTAACTTGCTGCTCTATGAGTTTTCACAAGTTACAGATTCTATTTTTTAAGTCAGTTAATGTTTCAGCCAATTTATTGACCTTTTGATCTTGGAAGCTATTTTTATTTTTTGGGGGGGAAGCCCCAAGAAAACAAACAACAAAGAAATAAAATCAAACTTGATACTCTGCCCCTTCCGCTGGGCTTTGAAAAAATTTCCACATCCTGGCTGGTTGCTGTTTCTCCCATCATCTGCTGTTTTCCATCCTCATGTTGGCACGTGAAACTTCTGAGACCCCGAGCTCTCCTTCTCCCATTTTCTCCTCCACCTGTTTTATCTTTGGGTTTCTCTCATCCCATTTCTCCCCTACTCCTCTGCTCTGTTCATTAACTATCAGAGGTGCTGGTCCCCCAATCCTTCTCTCTTTGTCAACTCCCTATTCTCACCATGGCAGTTATCCAAAAGCTTCTTTATGGCCCACTACAAGCAAGCTAAACAAAGAATTGACTCTAGTCCACAGCTGTGAACAAAGGCAGCTTGCGTAGCACAAAAAATAAATTTAATTTGAATTTCGATTGAGATTTGACAGGGTCCAGTAAATGATAAATAAATTACCAAACACATGCCCTGTGAAGAACCTGATGGAAATTAAAAACTGGATGTAATATTTCTGCCCTGGTCGACCTCATTAGGCACTGAAATAATCTATTAAGCTTGGTCTTTTCTTCATTTCTATTGACCTTGGACAGGAGGCTGTTTCTCTATCAGCTGCAGCTTCCTAAACCAGGGATGAGAAGTGGGCTCTTGAGAAAAGTAACCAAACACACTCAGAACATCAATGATCTCAGCATGAGACTTCTCCCTTGGGTGTAACTTTCCAAGCGGTCCACATTTTTCTCATGGCTTCAGGAAACAAACAGACTCAGTCATGTTTATTTCCTGGTTAATAATCCAGCATCATGAGAAATGGGAAAGAGGAAAAAGTATGATTTAACTTAACTTGGCTGTGACTTTCAAGATAAGGAAACAAAAATATAATTTCCTCCCAAGATTATGCTCTATTTTGGATAGATGGTCAAATTATATTACTATGATCCAAGAGGTATTATTTTTTATACTATATATTAATAGGTATATTCTGTGAATGATTAATTTTCTTTTATAGAAACATTTTACACTAAAACTCTTTAAAAGCCCTCAGTTCTTTGAGGGGAAAAAAATGCTACTTAATGTCTGAAAATCAGGTCTCTACTTTCTTCTCTCATTATTTCTGATACTCCATTAAAGGTCAACCCTCAGATAACCCATAATATCACTTTCACATAACAAGAAAGAATAAAGTGAAATGCTTTATGACATTAGTTATACTTTATGGCATTAGTGCATTTTAGACAGCCAATTTCAATTCATTCAAATAAAAAACCACTACAGAAAAACTTATACACAAGCCAGTATTTAGAACAGAGATAAATCTATAAAAAGAAGATTAAGTAGTAAATGAATTATCAAAATAAGAGAAAGAATGCAATAGTGAGGCATGCAATTTATTTGAATAATTTTTTTTTTGCATTGTGAAAACTCAGTATGAGACAGCAATTCACTTAAAATTGGTTCTTTTTTTAATCAAGTTTAATCACAGAAGTAAACATTTTTTCCATTTTCTAAGATCCATCTGATAACAGCAGTGATGTCATCTGCAAAGATCATATCAATGTCCTTTTCTGAATTTGAGTAAGTTTCAGGCAATTCCCTGATTGACACAAATATTGTTGTTCATTGCTGTCAAGTCGGAACCAAATCATAACTGACCCTTCACCAAGTTTTCACAGGCTGTAAATCACACAGGAGGAGATTACACATTTTCTCCCTTGGAGGAGCTGGTGGATTTGAACCACCTGCCCTTGGGTTCGCAGTGCAATTCCCTACCCATTAGGCCAGTGGCAGGAAAAACTCCACTAGTTATAGAAGTAGAAAGCCTGAAATCAGTGTTAGTCAGGCTGTGTTTCTGCTGGAGATACAAAGGGAACATTAATTTCTTTGATTTTTCTGGCTTCAGAGGTTGTCTGATTTCTTTGACTCCCAGGCCCCTTCCATGTTTAAACCAGCACCACCAGGACAAGTCTTTCACGTGTTGTCACTATTGTGCTTCTCTTTCTCTTGCTCCAACTCTTTCATTTTTGCACTGAACCCACCAGATAACCTGTGATCATTTCTTTAAGTCAGTTTATTGTTGTTGTTATTGTTAGGTACCATCAAGTTGAGTACGTCTCATAGAGACCCTGTGAACAAAAGATCTCAACCCAGTCTGTTGTGCACCATCCTCATGCTTCCTGACACAAAAGGGCCCATTGCAGCAGTCACCGTTATCAATCCACCTGGTTGAGGGTCTTTCTCTCCTTCGCAGATCCTCTACCCTTCCCAACAACATGTCCCTCTCCAAGGAAGAGCCCCTCCTAGCAACATGCCCAAAGTATGAGAGGCGAACTCTCATCATTCTTGCCTTCAAAGTGCACTCCGGCTGTACCTTCTCTAAGACATATCTGTTCAACATGTTTCCTGTCCATGGGATATTTGGTGCTCTTCTCCAACACGACAGCTCAAAGGTATCAATGCTCCTTCTGTCATTCTTATTCATTGTCCAACTCTCAGATGCATAGTTAGTAATCAGAGAGACCATGGGTTGAATCAGACACACCTTAGTCCTCAAACTAACATCATTACTCCTCAATAATTTGGAGAGGTCCCTAACTGCAGATTTTCCCAGTGCCAACTATCTCCATATTTCCTTACTGCTGGTACAAAGGGTGTTAATTGTGGATTCAAATAAGATGAAGCTGTTTCATTCTCCTCTCTGTCCATCATGGTGCTGCCTATCAGTCCAGTATTAAGAATCTTTGTTTTCTTAACATTGAAATGCAATTCATACCAAAAGCTGCATTCCTTGTCCTTCAACAAATGGTTAAAGTCCTTCTCACTTTCAGTAAGCAAAGTTCTGTCATCTGCATAACACAGGTTTGTGAATCAATCTCCCTCCAATCCTGATGCCACACCCCTCCTTATAGAATTCAACTTCTCAGATAATTTGCTCATCATACAGATTGAATAGGTAGGGAGAGAGGATACAACCCTGGGACACTCCCTACCCAATTCCAAACCATGCAGTGCACCCCTGCTCTGTTCACACAACAGCCTTCTGGTCCCGGTATAGGTTTCACATGAGCATAATCAAGTGCTCTGGGACTCCCATTCTTCTCAATGTCAGCCACAGCTTGTCATGATCCACAAGTCAAATTTCTTTGCATAGTCACAAAGACATTCTTCTAGTATTCCTTACTTTCAGCTAGGATCCATCTGATAGCATCAATGATAGTCCTGGTGCCATGGCCTCTTCTAAAATCCTACTTGAACTTCAGTCAGTTCCTTGTCTATGTACTGTTCCGGCTGTTTATGAATGATCTTCAGCAGTATTTTGCTTGCATGTGATATCAATAATACTGTTTGATAGTACCCACATTCAATTGGATCACCTTTCTTGGGAATGGGAACAAATATGGACCTCTTCCAAATTGTTGGCCAGATAGCTGTCCTTCAAATTTGCTGGCGTAGACTGGGTGAGAGCATTCAAATCTGCATCTGTTAATTGAAACAAGTCAATTTAGTATCCCATCGATTCCACGGGCCTTATTTTTTGACAAAACAGTTTCAACGTCCTCCTCTATTACTATTGGCTCCTGTTCACATGGTACTTCCCGAAATTTTTCAGTGTCAATTCTTTCTTGTATAGTGAATTTGTGTATTCCTTCCATCTTCTTTTGACACTTTCTGTGTCATTAAATATATTGCCCTTAGCATCTTTCAAAATTGAGACACGAGGCTTAAATTTGTTTTTCAGTTCTCTGAACCTGAGAAATACAAAGTGAGTTCTTCCCTTTTTATTCTCCAATTCCAGTTCTCTGCACATTCCATTATAATAATATTTTGCTTTATACTCCCAAGCTGTCCTTTGAAATCTTCTATTCAGCTCTTTCACTTTGACATGTTTTCCTTTTATGTTGGCTTCTCGACACTCAGTGCAATCTTTAGAGTCTCTTCTGACATCCATTTTGATTTTTTTTCTTTCTCCTATGTTTTTGTAATGACCTTTTGTTTTCTTCATGGATGATATCTTTGATATCATCCCACAATTCATCTGTTCTTCTATCATTAGTGTTCAATGCCTCAAACCTGTTCTTAAGATGATCATGAAATTCAGATGGAATTGATTAAAGATCTTATCTTGGTTCCTGTGGACTTATTTTCATTTTCTTTGTCCTCAATCTGAATTTATATATGAGTAATTGATGATCTGACCCACAGTCTGCCCCTGGTCTAGTTTAGACTGCAGATATTGAGCTTCTCCAGAGATTTCTTTCACAAATATAGTCAGTCTGATTCCTACGCAGCCTGTTGGGTCAAATCCACATGTAATGTCATTTTTTGTGTAGCACTCTAAATTTGACTTTTCCATATAACTTAATATACTCCAGGTTCCAAGAATTTGGATGCGGACATCTTCGAGGGAGTATTTGCTGCCTATAATACCAACTGATGTTAAGTTGTGTTCAGAACAATTTCTATAATTGTAAAACTGGAATTTTCATTTTGTGAAGTCTTTTACTTCCTCTGGATCCTCTAATATTACATAACATACTTCCTAAAAAAATTTTTTAGTGCTGTATAAAAGGGAATGTACTGAAATGAGTGCCTAGATTGTAATTCAAACATAGGATAATGTTTGCCATTTAGTAGGTTTTAGAGATTTTAGACATCCCTGGGAGAACAAATGATATCTTTGCAGTTGTGGAAAGGAAAGAATTACACCACAAACATTTCTAGGTATACTAGATTAATCCATGAAGGAGCGCTGGTTGTATAGTCCATAGTGAGCCGTGATGCTATAGCACAAAAGTGGGGCATTTCTGGCAACGCAAATCTACCAGTTGCTCTGTTTGGGAAAGATGAGCAGTCTCTTCTCAGGATTTACAGCATCAGAAAACTGATGGAGGGTCATTGTGAGTTGGAAGTAACTTGATGGCAGTGAATGAGTGACATAATGAAGAAAGAGAACATTTAAACCAACCAGTTTTTAGAAATTGTCATTTATGTTTCACTAGTAAATAGTCTATATAAGGTGTCATTTTTACTAAATACAGAAGAGAGATTAAAATATTAGAATTTGTTCTCCATTGCATTTTTTTTCCTTCTCAGCATCCACTGACTGAGACAAAAATAATAACAGATCCTTAAGAAAAGTAAATGTGATTCAAGCATCAAGTACTGTTGTCTTAATACAGCAACCTCTTCAGACTGGCCATTAGTACTAATGTCTTAGTAGGGAGCTGTAGGTCAGCACATTTAAACTCCAGGAGCTATAAGAACTTTCAAGGGTGAAAAGAAGGGGGTGTTTCAGAGGAGAGGAGAAAGACATAAAAAATATTTGGAAGATGAAAAAAAAGTCTGGGTTAATTGAGGACAAATCTGAAGACTTTGTGAACATTTAATTCATGGCCACGAGTCCATGGATTCTAAAATTTAACAGGGCAGCAAGTAATAGATGTTGGAGAGGATGTGGCGACAAAGGAACTCTTATACATTGTTGGATTGTAAAATGATGCAACCATTCTGGAATGCAGTTTGGCGCTTCCTCAAAAAGGTGAACATAGAAATTTCATATGACCCAGCTATTCCACTACTTGGATTATAACCTGAGAATATGAGAACTAAGGCACAAACTGAGATTTGTATACCAATGTTCATAGCAGCATTATTCACCATCACAAGAACATGGAAACAGCCCAAATGTCCAAACACAAATGAACGGATTGAGAAATTATGGTACAGTCACATAATGGAATACTCTGCAGCATGCAGAAGCAATAACTTTGTAAATTATCACCTAACTTAGGAGGGACTAGAAAGCATTGTGCTAAGTGAACTAACGCAGTCCCATAGGATAAATATTGTATAAGACTGTTATTGTAGAATGAGTATAAGGATCCAGGAGAGGTGTGAGAGGCTGGAAGCAGAAGCATGTGGATGTGCAAGGGGAAGGGGAATTAATCATTGAGTTGTACAATTTGATGGGTGGGTAGGAAGGGTGAGAGAAATTGAAAGAATTTGTTCAAATTTGTATTTGAATTTTGCGAAGAAAGTAGTAGGAAAAAAATGAATATAAAACAGCAAAAAAAATTTATGTTAAGAATTAGACATTTGAAATTGTACTTTTTAAAAAAGTAATATTTTGTTCCTTTGCTCAAGTTTAGAACAGACAAAAAGAGAAGTTCTGTCACAGAGTAAATCTTGCCTAAAAGCATCAACCTACCTTACTCTTAGCTACTCTAGCCTTGCAATTACAGTAAAAGCCATTTGATGCCCACTTGAAGTTCTACTTGTGGTCTGCATTAGGAGGGAAACAAACAATAGAGAGAGGAAGGAGCACAGAGGAGAGTGGAGAATGGACAGGGGTTAAAGAGTCACAGACATTTCAGAATCTGTTTCTGTCACTCCAGTGCTGAAGTGGTCTCCTGCTTGGTTACATCAGCCCCCTGCCATGTTCTTGACCATTGTTGTATATTGTCCAGTGGGAAATGACTCATAGTGGACCCTCCAGCAGGTTTTCAGAGGTAGTAAATAGCATGAGAAAATTGCCCATCCTTTTCTCATAGAACAATCTTAAGCCTTTGGGTTGGCCAATAGCTCCTTACCACTAGACCACCAGGCCGCCATGTTGTGTCCTTTGCTTGTTGATGCTTTGTTAGGTACCGTTGAGTTGTAGATGACTCATAGCGACCCTATGAACATGAGCACTGTTCATCGGGTTTCTGGAGGCAAGCCATTTCGGAAGTGGATGCCATTCCTGCTTCCAAGCTTGTTTTACAAGGTATAATACAATATTGAGATATTTCATCTTGGTTTCCTGACCAGGAGCACCAGTCCTTTTGGATGACAACTGACATTTGCCTTATTTATCCCTAATTATGTCCTTGCCTACCCCACCCCCAGTCAGTAGGGCTCTAGGATCCCATTTCTGAAATTCTGCCACATGGCTAGATGACTATGATCGGTCTTCATAGCCACCAGCTATCTGTAATGCCACTGAGACTCCACTGTGACTTTGAATTATGTATCTGGAAAGAAAGAGACCTAAAAATCTATAGAATACATTCTATTGCAGTGCTTCTCAAGCTTTAGCATACACCAGAATTACTGGGAAATCTTGTTAAAACACAGGTCATTGGAGTATAACCCTGGAGTTTCTGATTCAGCTGGTGTGGGCTGGATCCTGAGCATTTGCTCTCAGATGACAGACATTAAAGACACTGATATGGGGGCCACTCCTGTAGAACTTTTAAGCCCAAACCAAACCAAAGCGATATCCTGTGGAAAGTTTTTGAGGCTGTAAATCTTTTTAAAAAATTTGTGTGTGTGTGTGTACCGTCAAATCGGATCTGACAGGTACAGGAGGAGATTGTCCCTACTTCTCCAGCAGAACATCTGGTGGATTTGAACCGGGAACCTCTTGGATTGCAGTGCAGCTTCTTGACACTAGGCTACCAGAGCTCCAGAGGCTGTAAGTCTTAAAGGAAGGAGTCCGCTCATCTTTCTGCCACAGAGTACCTGGTGAATTTGGACTGCTGACACTTTGGTGAGCAGGATAACATATTACTGCATTATTACATCACAGACTTATTATATTCACATGTACCTACGACCCTAAATAACATATTTTATATTTAGCTATAATTTTTTTCAGATAATTTTTTTGTATTGAAAGAAATATAATATTCTTTCATAGAGTTGGTTGCACAGAATTAATTGTTTCCTTCCATCTCTCTTCCCAATGTCTTCTTTTTCTTGATAATGACTAGTGCCTGCCAGGACTTCCCTCTCTGGACATAGTGCACATTACTAGACTGAATTTCTCCTCATTTGCAATTGGATCTGCATCCTGTTTGGAGCTTGACTTGTTAATTTCTATCCGCAGTCTCCCTCACTTCGTTTATCTTCTACTCTTAATCTTCCTGTCCCTGCTGAGGCACAGGATATGACAGACTATATGTTAAGCTTGCAGTAAGAGAAGTTTAATTAGATTTTTACTGTGAGGAAAAAGGCTTATTATGCTGAAAATATTCCTCTATTAATTAAGTTTTAGGTCTCAAAACTTCCATTCACACTCACTGACATCGAGCCTCATTGCTGATCCTTCAGCAAGTTTCTAGGGGCTATAAATCACACGGGAGATTAAAAGAGAGTGAATGTCTGAATCTTCCTAAGCCAAATTATGTAGCTAGGACCCAGACACAGTAATTTAGAAGACTGAAAAACTAAAGGTAGATTCACTAGAGGTGCTACCATCCTGGCTTTTAAGTCAGAATCAATAGATAAAATCCTTGCCTACAAGAAGCAGTCTGGTTTCAGTCTTCGGGACAGACTTGTTCGTTCTTTTGGTGGTCCATGGCTTGTTCAACATTCTTCTTCAGCACAGCAGCTCAAAGGCATAGATACTTCTTGTATCATCCTTAGTTGTTGTCTAGCTCTCTGATGCATAGCAAGTAATTGTGAAGGGCATGGTCTGAATCAGGTGCACCTTAGTCTACACACTGATGTCTTTGCTTTTCAATCCTTTGGAGAGGCCCCTGACAGTGCATTTTCCCAATGCATTTTGTCTTTTGTTTTCATGGCTGCTGATACCAAGAGTGTTGATTGTGGAATCAAGCAAACTGAAGCTGATAACGAGCTCAATCTTTTCTTCATCTGCCATGATGCTGCCAATTGGCCCAGTAGTGAGAGTTGTTTTCTTGATATTGAGCTTCAATCCATATTGAAGGCTGCAAACTTTGACCTTCTACAGCAAATGCCTAAATCTTCCTCAGTTCTACCAAGCAAGGTTGTGTCATCTGGATAATGCAGGCTGTTGATGAGTCTTCCTTCAAACCTAATGCCACATTCCTCCTCATGAACTACACGGTTAGACATGCCACCTCACATGCTCCTGTGCCTGTTTCTACAAATCATTGGGTCCAATGTTCATTACAAATTGACGCACAGGCTTTCCTCACAGTTGTAGGCTTTATTAGGGAAATAGATTGAGGGGGTGTGGTGAGGCAAAGAATATCACACAATGCAAGTCCCGGTTTAGTCCATCAGTCCCAAGACCGATTGACAAGATATAATTCCTCAATTTATTCAGAAGCTTCTCAGTCAAAAAGTGAAAATCTAGGTTCAGTTTAGCAGCACAAATAAATCTCTTCTTCAATTGTACAACAAACTGTATCTCAGAGCAGTTAAAAGTCAACTTTTCCTTCAATCATCAGCAAGCAAAACCTTTAACTGTGGCTCCATCTCCAAGGTTCCTCTGTTTACATCTTGCCACAGTCATTCCACAGCAGTCCTATTATCTCTTCACCCTCTCTTTCAATCTCTCTCTACCACTGTTCTGACTCATGGCAATCTCATGTGGGCAGAGGAGAACTGATACGTTGGGTGCAAAGGTGCGAGATTTTGAAAGAAGATCATCAAATCTGTCTTCCTTGGTGCCTCTAAGTGGATTGAACCACTAAACTATTACTTAGTAGTCCAGTATTAACTATTGTGCTACCAAAGGGCTTCTTCTCTTAGTTGGCATTAAACCTTTCCACATAGGTTGGCTTCACATAGGTGAGCTGAATGATTGACAAGTTGGCTTTCTTACCAGTGGAGCTCTTCTGGTATATTGGGCTTTCAGAGCTACCGCTTTTGGAAGGAGAGGTCTGCTCATTTGCTTCCAAGAGGTTGCATCCTTGAAAATACAATATAGCAGTTCTCCTTTCCTCATGAAAGATCACTGTGAATCAGAACCAACTTGATTACAACTAACGACAACAACAACAACAATAGGTGAAGAGGTAGTTTCCAGATGATTGACAAGTTAGTTTCCTTATTGGTGGGGCTCTACAGCTTTCCCGTGCTCTGCTTAATAATTAGGAGAGATAGCTATAATATATATTGGAAATACACTCAAGTAATGGAAATTTAGGAGAGGCTAATTCAGATGGAGACAGCCTGTTCTTCTTCTTCTTCTTCATCTTATTCTTCTTCTTCTTGTTTTTCTTATGTACTGTATAAAGGAATTGGCAAAAAACAAGGCTCCAGGAGTTGACAGCATACCAATTGATTTATTTCAACAAACAAATGCTGCCCTGGATGTGCTCACTAAGTTGTGCCAGGAAATCTGGAGGACAGCCAGCTGGTCAATTGGCTGGAAGAGATCTATATTTGTTCCCATTCCAAAGAAAGGTGACCCAACAGAGTGTGGAAATTATCGAACAATATCATTGATATCACATGCAAGCAAGATACTGCTGAAAATGATCCAAAAACGTTTGGAACAATATGTCAACAGAGAATTGCCAGATGTGCAGGATGGATTTAGAAGAGGTCGTAGTACTAGGGATATTATAGCTAATGTTAGATGGATCTTGGCAGAAAGTAGAGAATACCAGAAGAATGTATATCTGTGCTTTATTGACTTTGCAAAGGCTTTTGACTGTGTGGATTACAACAAGCTGTGGCTGACTCTGAGAAGAATGGGAATCCCAGAACAATTGATTGTGCTAATGTGAAACCAACATCCCTTGTTAATGCAATCACTTGTTAAGCATCAGAGAGTTGGACAATAACTAAGGAGGATAGAAGGAGAATGGATGTCTTTGAGCTTTGGTGCTGGAGAAGAGTATTGAGGGTACCATGGACTGCTAGGAAAACAAACAGATTCATCCTGGAAAGGGTCAAACCGAGCAGCTCCTTGGATGCAAGGATTTTGAGGCTCTGTTTAACATACTTTGGACATGTTGTAAGGAAAGGACCGGTCCTTGGAGAGGAACATCATGCTTGGTAGGGTGGAGGGACGGCGCAGGAGAAGAAGGCCCTCTATGAGGTGGAGTGATTCAGTGACTGGGGTAATCGGGACGGGTGTATCAGAGACGATGCAATTGGCACAGGACAGAGCAGAATTTAGGGTTGTTGTACATAGGGTCGCTATGAGTCGCAAGCAACTCGACGGCACATAACAACAACAACAACAATGCGAAAACTATACTTGGACCAAGAGGCAGTTGTCAGAACAGAGCAGGGAGACACTGAATGGTTAAAAATCAAGAAAGGGGTCCGTCGGGGATGTATTTTGTCTCCATACCTTTTCAATCTGTATGCAGAACAGATCATCTGAGATGCTGGGCTGTACGAGGAGGAATGTGGCATCAGGATTGGTGGAAGAATCATCAACAACATGCATCTTACAGACGACACAACACTGCTTGCTGAAACTGAGGAGGACCTGAAGCTATTGCTGCAGAAGGTCAAGGACTGCATTCTTCAATATGGATTGAAGCTCAATATTCAAGAAAACAAAGATTCTCACCACTGGGCCAATTGGCAGCATCAGAATGGATGGGGAAGAGATTGAGATAGTTAACAGTTTTAGTTTGCTTGGTTCCACAGTCAAAACTCTTGGTAACAGCAGCCAGGAAATCAGGAGACAAATTGCATTGGGAAAGTCAGCTGTGAGGGACCTCTCAAGAGTACTGAAGAGCAACGACATCAGGCTGGAGACTAAGGTGCGCCTGATCCAGGCTATAGTCTTTGCAATTGATTGCTATGCATCGGAGAGTTGGACAGTGAATAAGGATGATAGAAAGAGAATTGATGCCTTTGAGCTGTGGTGCTGGAGAAGAGTATTAAATATACCATGGACTGCTAGGAGAACAAACAGGTTTGTCCTGGAGAGGGTGAAGCCAGAATGTTCCCTGAAGTCAAGGATTCTGAAGTTTTGTCTGACATACTTTGGGCATGTTGCAAGGAGGGACTTGTCCTTGGAGAGGGTCATCATGTTTGGGAGAGTGGAGGGACGGTGCAGGAGAGGAAGACCTTTGATGAGATGGATCGATTCTGTGAGTGGAGTGGTTAGAATGAGTGTTTTTGAGACGGAGGGGTTGGCACAAGATAGAACGGGGTTTAGGGCTCTTGTACATAGGGTCGCTATGAGTCGCAAGTGACTCGATGGCACATAACAACAACAACAACAGCTGTTTTTATAGTGACCTTGTGCATAACAGAAACACTGCCCAACCTGTACAATCCTCAAAATTACTGATGGTCTTGAGCCCATTGCTGTTGCCACTGTATGAATCCACCTCCACCATCAGTAACGGTTTTCCTTTCCCCCCTGATCTTCTGCTTTACCAACTATGTTGTCTTTCTTCAGATAATCTGGACCCTCCATATAGTTGTTTTGTATCATCATCTTGGAATTGACTCACAGTTGACCCTCCAGCAGGTTTTTAGAAGCAGTAAATCACACAGGAGGAGACTGTGTGTCTTTCTCCTATACAGCAACTGGTGGATTTGAATCATAAGCATTCAGATTGGCAGCACAACTTCTTACCACTGATCCACCAGAGTTCCCTTACTTCTTATGATGACATACTGAATGTATGTGGGACCAAGACTTGACATTTTTGTTTCTAGGCAACATTTAGACGGCATCTCTCCCAAGACAGATTTATTGCTCTTTTTTTATTAGTCCATATTTTACTCAATATTCTTCATCAATACTGCCATGTAAAGGATTAATGTTTCTTTGTTTTCCTTATAATTGCCCAATTTCCACATGTCTATCAGGCAACTGAAAATTCCATGGGTTAGGTGAGGCACAATTCAGTATTCAATGAGATATCTTTACCTCTATCATTTAAAAAAATCCTTTGCAGCAGACATGCCTAATGCAATTTGTTGTTTGATTTCTTTTTTAAAATTGTGACTTGAATGAAAGTTTACAATCATGTTGGTATTCATTCATTCATATATACACATTTCCTCTCCACCCCTCACCTAGTTCACTTTGTAACACTTGTCCTGGTCCAGACTATTGTCATATGTATAATATTTAATTGTCTTTCAGATTGTCCTTCTGTTTACATATTCCAGGAAAATGTTCATTATCCATCTGTCCTTTTCCTGCTCTGTGTATCCCTTGTCACTCCCGTAGTATATATTCTATTGTTATAATAAGGATATTTGCAATATTTGTCCTTTTATGACTGAGTTATTGACTCAGTATTAGGTCTTCCAGACTCATCTATCTTGTGTGGTGTTCTATGAGTTCACTATTTTTCAGTGCCAAGTCTGCTGTTAGGTACCTCTCCAAAGTACTGAAGAGCAATGGTGTCTCTCTGGAGACTAAAGAGCGTCTGATACAGGCCATGGTCTTTGCTATTACTTGTTACACGTCAGAGAGTTGGACAAGGACTAGGGAGGATAGAAGGAGAACTGATGTCTTTGAGCTGTGTGGCTGGAGAAGAGTATTGAGGATACCATGGACTGCTAAGAAAACAAACAGATTCATCCTGGAAAGGGTCAAACCGGACGGCTCCTTGGAGGTAAGAATTCTGAGGCTCCGTCTAACATACTTTGGACATGTTGTAAGGAGGGACCGGTCCTTGGAGAGGGACATCATGCTTGGGAGGGTGGAGGGACAGAGCAGGAGGGAAAGACCCTCTATGAGGTGGATTGATTCAGTGACTGGGGTAATCAGGATAAGTGTGTCAGAGAGTGCGATTGGCACAAGATAGAGCAGGGTTTAGGGCTGTTGTACATAGGGTAGCTATGAATTGCAAGTGACTTGATGGCACATAACAACAACATGATGTAATATTCCATTGTGTGAATGTATCACAACTTCTCTACCCATTCATTTGTTGGCTGCTTCCAAGTCTTTGTTGTTGTAAATAATGCTGCAATAATATCTGGTTTTTTCCACAGCTCTGATTTCTTTGGGGTATAGTCTCAGTAATAGGATGATTGGATCAAATGGCATTTCTATTTTCAACTTTTTGAGGACATTCCAGATTGCCTTCCAATGTGTTTGTATCATTTTACATTTTCACCAGAAGTATATGAGCATTCCAATCTCTCCACGTCCTCACCAGTATTTGTTGTTTGCTGTCCTGTTAAAAATATTGTTGCCGGAGGGAGGTTATATTTTCTTGTCGTTTTGATTTGCATCTCTCTAATATCCTCTCTCCATGCCTAGTCAATCTGTATGCTAATCAATTTATTTGAGAATTGAGACTATGAAGAAAAGAAGTGGCTTTAAGACTAGAGGAAGGCTCCTCAATAACTTGTGTTATGCAGATACAAGACACAGGAGAACTTGAAATACTTGCTGCAGAATGTCAAAGACTTCAATCTTCAATATGAGTTGTGTCTCAACATCAAGAAGACAAAAAGCTCCACCATTGGACCAATAAGCAACATCATGATAGATGGACATTATCAGCAATTTTATCTTACTTGGATCCATAATCAACACCCTAAGCATTAGTAGTCAATAAATAAAAGGATATATTGCATTGTAAAAGTCTGCTATAAAGGAACTCTCCAAAGCACTCAAGAGAAATGATGCCACCTTGAAGTCTAAGGATTCAGGTAGGCCTGAATCCCTTGGTATGCATATGAGAGCTAGACAAATTAATTATAACGATGAAGAAAAAGTAATGTCTTTGACTTATGGTGTTGGAGAAGAGCACTGAATATCCAGTGGCCTACCAAAAGAGCAAATAGATATGTCTTAGAGAAGGTGAAGCCAGAAAGAGTGCTTCTTAGAGGCAAGAATGGTGAAGCTACATCTCACATACTTTGGGCAAGTTGTTAGGAGTCTATTCCTTGGAAAAGAATACCATACTTGGAGAGGTTGAAGGTCAGTGAAAGAGAGAAAGACTCTTAATGACATGAATTGACTCAGTGACTACTACAATGAGCTCAAGTATCTCAGAGTTGGTGAAATAGGACAGGGTAGGATGGCATGAGATCTGTTGTTGAGTCATATTCAACTCAAAGGCACGTAACAATAGCTAGTGATTTTAACATTTTTTAAAAATGTGTTTCTTGACTGCTTTATCCAAGGATATTGACTGTAAATGTAAAATGAAATTCTTGACAATTGCAATCTTTTCTCCACTTATCTTGATGTTGCTTATTAGTGTAATTGTGAGGAGTTTTGCTTTATTTTCATCTAAGTGTAATCCATATTGAAGGTTATAATCCTTGTACTTTTCAGTAAGTGGTTCAAATTTTTGTTTCTAGCAAGCAAGATGTTGTTATTTGGATCTTTGAAATTGTTAATAAGTCTCCTTTAATCCAGATACCACATCCTTTTTGTAATTCAATTGTTTTGATAATTTGTTCAGTAGGTGTCCGCCAGGTATGTGTACTACGTCCATACCTTTTCAACCTGTATGCAGAGCAGATTATCCTGGAGGCTGGGCTCTATGAGGAGAATTGTGGGCTCTAGATTGGTGGACAATTTATCAACAATCTGCGTTATGCAGATGACAAAACCCTGCTTGCTGAAACTGAGGAG
>NW_006399762.1:3444983-3450141 GCF_000299155.1 Elephantulus edwardii
GTTCTTTCCGCAGATGTAATCCATCTGATTCCTATGCATGCCATCAGGTGATATCCAAGTATATAACTTGCATGTATGTCTCTTAAAAATGTATTTGCTATGAATAAGTCGTTGATTGTGCAAAATTTGATCATTCTCTCTCCAGCTCCATTTCTGTCACTGAGTCCATATTTTCCAACTACTGAATCTTCTCTGTTCCCAGCTTTTGCATTCCAGTCACCCATTATTACCAATGCATCTTGACTGCATATTCTATCGATCTCCGATTGTAAAATTCGATAAAAAATCTTCTATATCCTCTTCCGTGGCTCTGGTTTTTGGTGCATATATTTGAATAATAGAGAAGGTTAAGCCAGGCTGCTCCTTGGAGGCAAGGATTCTGGGGCTTTGTCTGACATACTTTGGACATGTAAGGAGGGACAGGTCCTTGGAGGGGGACATCATGCTTGGGAGAGTGGAGGGACGGCATAGGAGGGAAAGATCCTCTATGAGGTGGATTGATTCAGTGGTAATTGGGATGAGTGTGTCAGACACATTGCAATTGGAACAAGATAGAGCAGGGTTTAGGGCTTTTGTACAGAAGGTTGCTATGAGTCACAAGCGACTCAACAGCACGTAACAACAACAACCACCACCACAACAACAGCCAAGTTTCTGTCTTAGAGAAGGTGCAGCCAGAGTTCTCTTTGGAGGCAAAGATAATGAAGCCACATTTCACATACTTGGGCATTTCACTGAGAGGTTATTCCATGGATAAGGACATTATTCTCAGGAAGGTGGAGGGATGGTGAAGGAGAGGAAGACCCTCAACCAGATGGGTTGACACAGTGACTGCAGCAATGGTCCCGAGTGTATCAGAGATTTTGAGGATGGAACAGGATGGGCTTCATAGATCAATTGTTCATAGGGTTGTTATGAGTCTTATTTAACTAGCTGGCACTTAATAATATTAACAACAAAGACAAATGAAAATTTTTTAAAAAATACTGGAAATCAATAGTTCTTAAAAGAACTACGTGGCCATATTTTCCTCTTTTTAAAAATTAAAGTTAGATCCTGAGTTTTATAGCAAACAAGAACTTCAAAGCTTGAAGAGAGAAGAGGCTTAGTGGTTAATGTTCATGATATTGTTTTCCTCTGCACTAAATTGTGTTACTGACATAAATCTTTTTCAAGAAGATGCTTTTACGAAGTTTCCACGCATCCTGAGTAAATTATAATAAATAAAACATAAAATAAACTCAATTTGAATGGCCATAGTGAACACAGGCACTAGTAAGCATTCAATGTTGGAAAAATGCAAAGTGCTCAAATAATTAGACTTGAAATCTTTTGGTGTAGCAATCTCAAAATACAGGCCAGTGGAATTTAATTTCATACCCTTTACTGCCATGCAGCGTTAGGCATATATTACTACAATCAATAACCTGGATCACTTTGCCTTTGGGACAGATTTGAGATACTGTGTCAGATTTGAGATACTATTAAATAATCATAAACAGTTTTGTTGCCATCACTAACAAGATTTCCATCTCTTTCTTCACTTCCCAGGTGAAAAAAAGAAAGTGTACTTCTCAATTTCTATCAAGTGTTTTTTAAAGTTTAAGGAAGGCATTTGTATTTTAACTCATGTTTTGTAAAGTAGGACATTTCTAATTCATCACGGAGCACTAAATAATTTATCTTATGTCTTCAGGAAGCTTCATATCGCTCTTTCCTCTTTTATCCTCACACATTCTGACACACTAGAGCCCATTGCAGCAGTCACCATGTCAATCCTTATGGTTGAGCATCAGGAAGTGTGAGGATGGTACAGAATAGGAGGTTAGATCTGTTGCTCATAGAGTTGCTATGGGTTGGTCTCAACCTAACAGCACGTAACAACAACAACAACAACAACAACAACAACTCTCTTTTATCTTCATCCCTACACTCCCTTCCTTCTTTCATGATTCTCAATTCTAGTTTTAGCTGATTAATTGACGCATATGGACTTCATTTTGGGGGCATATTGTAAAGTAACACAGTGACTGGTGTTCACAGATAATCTGAAAAAAAAAGGACATACAGAAATGTATTATAAATTATTATAACATCCACCAAAGAAATTATTTCAGAGATAATAACTAGAATGAATCAGCATACATCACACCACGAAGCTTAGATTCCCCAGCAAGAAGAACTGACATGCATATAGACCTGCCACTGAAAACTTTAGTAGGATGTAATATTTTAAAGCCTTTTCCTGTCTCTTAGTCAGAACTTGCCTTATTTTGTTTCAGACTGATACAAAATAATTTTCTCTTAGTTTCTAAAAGTATCCAGAGATTTTTGTTTGTTCATGACTACCACCATAAATTCAAGATACTATGAAGGATCTGCTAAGTGTACCCGGGGGAGTCAATGCATTAGAACAAGTAGTAAAACCACAAGGCAGGGCACATGTTCCGTACGAAAACAGATGCTATTGAGTGGACTCATGGTGATTCCGTGAGTATTCGTGTAGAAATCTGTTTTCAATGACTGGCCTTTGGGAAATAGAAAATCAAGCCTTTCTTCTAACATGTCTCTAAGTGAACATAAACCTCTAATCCTTGGATTAGAATCTGAAGATTTTAATCATTTGCACTACCAACTATGTATACAAATAATAGAATAAATTGCTACCTCTGACTAGAATGTTTTGGAAAGACACTGCTAAGTCTTGAAAGGAGCTGAGGGGGAGGAGTTCTGGGAAAAGAAAAATTCCAGACAGACACGGTGCCACCATTAAGAAGGCTCCAGGCACTCTGCATCTCTGAAGACTGGTGGGAAGGCCAGATTGACTGGAGCTTTAGGCCTGTGGACAGGATGGGTGGGTGACAAGGGGGCTCAGACACATACGGATCACACTGTCAAAATCTAATCAGGTGAAATGTGATGTCTTTGGCAACAAGAAGCCAAGGGAATTTGGCAAAGTCCAGTGACACAATCAAAATGATGCTGAAGAAGATTAATCTAGTGGCAGATTGTTCTTAGGACCTCATTCTGGGATTTAATAAGAAG
The DNA here is from genome assembly GCF_000299155.1 of Elephantulus edwardii. NCBI lineage: Eukaryota > Metazoa > Chordata > Mammalia > Macroscelidea > Macroscelididae > Elephantulus > Elephantulus edwardii. Next base: position 3,448,029 of record NW_006399762.1, read on the forward strand.
CAAGAAATTCTGTTAGAATTAGCCTAAGCTCTTTTTGCTCACACCCAGTCTTCACTGGAGGTGACAAACAGTTGGTTAATACTTCTAAATGATAACTCTTATCCATATTTTAATAGAAGGCCTCATTTTAAAATGAAAAGATTTTAATTGGAGCATGAAGGTGCCTTTGACACAATTTGCTTAACTCCTCTGTTGAGGACCACTTGCCACCATGAAGTCATTGGCAGCCCCCGAGTTTCCAATGTTTAACCATTGATTATTTTTCTTACTTTGTGCCTCATCAGTTCAATCTACCTCTTTATCTCACAGTTGTTCCACAAGATCATTGTCTTTCTTTTCACTCTAAAACAATAGATGTGGATGGAGACTTCTTAAGTTCTCTAAGGAGGAGTGTCACTAAGATTCCTGACAAGATTTCATTGCTACTTTTCTACTTTCTTGTGATTAAACTTTACTTATTCCAGAAAACATTTTGTAAATAACTCAATTATAGCAGATCTTTACTTTGTTTCTTGTCAAATATTTGTACTGCAAGCACAATGCTTCAATTTTTCTCACCTTAGTGAAAAAATTTTACAATGTAGATTCTTGTCTCTATAGTTGCCAAAGGTTAGTCATTTAAGTCTTTTTTAAAGGTAGAATTTATATATTTGATATTACATCTGACCTATATTTTTAACTGAATTTTTTGAAGACGAGCCCTGGTGGCAATAAAGATTAAGTGCTCAGCTTCTAAATAAAAAGGTTTGTGGTTTGAACTCAATTAGTAGCTCTGAGGAAAAACCTGATGACTTTCTCCTGTAAAGTTGACAGACTAACAAACCCTGTGAAGGCAGTTCTATTCTGTCATATAAGATCACTATAAATTGAAACAATCTTGACAGGACCTACCAACACTAAATGCAATTTAATTAATTCTTGGTGTCAAGCAACCATCATTAAAAAGCATAACACTTTTTGTACTCATCACTTCTCATACTGTCTTTTCCATTTCACTTATTAGCAATTTCAAACTAATATTACTCAGCGGAAAAATGTGAATTCCTCTCTGACACCTCTCCATCTCTCACGGTCTAAATCCATTCCAATAATAAATCTTGTCGACTCTGCTTCTCCATATCCAGAATCTTAGTAATTCTTACTGATTCCATTCTTTCTATTCTGTCTGTTCTAGTACAAACATCCATCATTTCTTGCTTGAACATTACAAAAGACTTGTAACTCTTCTCCCTATTTCTACCTTCGACCTTTCTATTTGCAGTCTGGTCTCAACATGGTAGATAGAATAAGCCCATCAAAAAAGGTTTGTATGAGTGATTTATCTACTCAAAATCTTTCAGAATCTTCTTTCCCCTCTCAAGAATAAAGGCTGAATTACTTACAGTGTTTGGAATTGTAAAGAAATAAGATGTGTCTGGTAAAATGCATATATTTTTTAACTTGCAGGTCATGCAGAACCTGTTTTGCATATTCAAAATTTGAGGTTGTCGTCCAGAGATGAGATTGTTAGATAAGCGATGGCTTCATAATGCATAACTTGTATTAATTTGTCCTTGATGTATTGCTTTGTAGGAAAGCTTGTCACTTTGTTTTTCATATTCCACTTCTGCAGTGTTCCTCAAGTAACCCTTTACTCCCCCACTATATTGCTCTCAGGACAGAAAATACCGATTTAGTTGTTCTCCCTAACAGGGTTCACACTTGGGAAAGGAAAAAATGAATGTCAGAATCTATACTTAGTGGTCTGTGGCATTCAGGATTATCCATTTGAAAAAAGAGTTTATGATTTAGTTTTTTCAATCAGACTAAAGCAGTCAGATATGAAGATCAGGATCTTTTACACTTCTTTGGAACCAAGGCTTACATCTTAATTTATAGAAGAAAAAAAGGTCTGAATTGGTAAGTAGTCATGTTGTGCAAATACGGAAGGAATATTTCTGATTCCTGAGTAAATTTCTGACATTTGGCTCAATTTAAGTACTGCAAGGAATTCCCCAGCATAACCCATATTTTGGATCTTGTTGTTGTTGTTGTTATGTGCCATCGAGTCGTTTCCGACTCATAGCGACCCTATGCACAACAGCTCTAAACCCTGCTCTATCCTGCGCCAACC
>NW_006399762.1:3452157-3457178 GCF_000299155.1 Elephantulus edwardii
TTTTCACAGCTGATATTGAGCTTCTCCAGCGGTTCCTTCCACAGATGTAGTCGATCTGATTCCTATGCATACCATCAGGTGAAGTCCATGTGTATAACCTGCGTTTGTGTCTCTTATAAATGTAAAATCTCTACACTCTATTAAAGTATTCTACTGAAAGAAGAGGATTAAATTGTGTGTTACTAACATAAATTGAAGGATGTGTGTGTGTATGTGTATTTGAGGGTGACAGAAAGAGAGAAAGAAGCACAGAAAACTGTGGTACAGTGGGGGAAAAAATAATGCTGGAAACTCAGAATTCTGGTTTTCACCTTGACTTTGAGATTAACTTGCAGTGCCATCTATAACATAATTTTGCCCTCTGTGCCTCAATTATAAAATCAAGTGATTAAATAAAATCAATGATAGCAAATATGAATGTGTTCCTCACTCATACGCTGAGAGTTTTGTTGTTGTTATGTGTCATTGAGTCGGAATCTACTCACATAGCAGGAGACTGAGTATTTTTCTCTCTCAAAACAGTTGGTGGATCCACAACTTCTGCCTTTGGGTTGGCTCACAAGGTCACCAGAGCTCCCTTTATGCTCAGAATAGATAAAATTAATCAGTCAAGTACTCTTTCCTGTTAAATATGGTTTGTCATCTGGATGCTTTTAACATGATATTGCAGGAAATTGCTATCAAGAAATTAAAGATGAAATGTGAGCACAAAATAAAACAGTTTTTCTTTATTGATTTTTATGGTCTTTTCTACTATTATTCTTTACAATTACAGGAATGATAGTTTTCTGATTAGTTACTAAGGATTAGGTTTTTTAAATAACAATTATTATTTTTTTGCTGTTGTGCAACAGAACATATACCAAATTAACAACTTGTAATACACAATTCAGAAATACTAATTATTTATTCAAGTTCTACAATCATTCTCACCCTTCTTTTCTGATTACTACACCCTCAATGATACATCTTTTAATTGAAATAAAAAAAAATCCAATAGTCTATTGCCTAGAAATTTGGAGGACAGCTATTCAGCCAACTGATGGAAAATGATCCATATTTGTTCCTATTCCCAACAAAGGTGGTCCAACATAATGTAGACACAGCTGAACAACATTATTAATATCACATGCAAGCAAAATACTGCTTAAGATCATTAAAAAATGGTTAGAAAACAAAACCAAAAATAAAACGTGGCTAGAACAGTACATAGATAGGGAAGAAGTTTAAGTAGGATTTAGAAGAGGCCATGGCACCAGTAATTTCATTGCTGATGTCAGGTGGATCTTAGCTGACAGTAAAGAATACCAGAAGAATGTACATTTATGTTTTATTGACGACTCAAAGGCATTTGAGTGTGTGGATCATAACACATGATAACTCACATTAAGAAGAATGGGAATCCCAGAGCATTTAATTAACTGTATTCACGTGAAATCTATACCTAGACCAAGAGGCTGCTGTGCAAACAGAGCAAGGGAACACTACATGGTTTGAAATAAATAAAGGTGTGCAGCAGGGATGTAGTATGTCTCCATATCTATACAATCTGTTGTTGTTGTTGTTAGGTGCCGTCGAGTCAAGTACAACTCATAGCAACCCTATGTGCAAAAGATCTGAACACTGTTCTATACTGTGCCACATTTCTGGATACACAAGAGTCCATTGTGGCAGTCACCATGTCAATCTACCGGGTTGAGGGTCTTCCTCTCCTTCACTGACCCTCCATCCTTCCCAGCATCATGTCCTTCTCCAAAGAGTAGCCCCTCCTAGAAACATGTCCAAAGTATGTGAGGTGGAGCCTCATCATTCTTGCCTCCAAAGAGTATTCTGGTTGCACATATTTGTTTGTTCTTTAGGCCATCCATGGGATGTTCAGTGCTCTTCTCCAACAACACAACTCAAAGGCATCAATTCTTCTGTCTTCCTTATTCATTGTCCAGCTCTCAGATGCATAGCAAGTGATTGAAAACACTATGACCTGAATCATACATACCTTAGTCCTCAAACTGATCTATGCTGAGTAAATTATTCTACAAGCTGACTCTATGAAGAAGAATGTGGCATCAAGATCAGAGGAAAATTCACCAGTAACCTGCAATATGAAGATGACACACCTTGCTTGCTGAAAGTGAGAAAGACTTGAAGCACTTGTTGCAGACGATCAAAGAATACAACCTTCAATATGATTGCATATCAGTTTTTGTCAAGAAGACAAAAATTCTTACCACTGCACCAATAGGCAACATCATCATAGCTGGAGAAAAGAAAAATTCAAACAGAGGCATTTGGAGCAGGCTCTCCAAGAAAGAATTCCCAACTTTATTTGATCAAACAAGGTTGCTGTTGTCATTAAGTGCTGGCAAGTCACCTGCAACTAATAGTGATCCTCTGTACAAGAGCTCTGAGGCCTGCCTGTCTTGAGTCAGTCTCATTGACTTCGACATACCTACCCCCATTGCCATAGTTACCATATCAATCCATCTCATCCAGAGTCTTCATCTCCTGAGTGGTTCCTCCACCCTTCCAAGCACGATGTCCTTCTCCAAGGACAAGTCCTTTCTAACCATGTACCTGAAGTTTGGGAGACAGAGCTGCAAAATCTTAGCTTCCAAGGAAGAACTTGGTTTCATCCTCTCCAAGATACACCTATTTGTTTTCTTAGTGGTCTATGGTATGTCCAAAACTCTTCTCCAGCACCATAACTCAAAGGCATCAGTTCTTCTTCTGAAATTCTTAAACATTGTCCAGCTCTCTGATGCATAGCAAGTAATGGTGAAGGCCAAGGACTGGATCAGGTGCACCTTAGTCTTTAGACTAATATTGTTACTCCTCAATAGTCTGGAGAGGTCCCTGATAGCAGATTTTCCCAGTGCAATTCATCTTTTGATTTCCTGACTGCTGGTACCGAGAGTGTTTATTGTGGAGCTGAGCAAGCTGTAACTTTTAACAACCTCAATCTCTTCTCCATCTATCATGATGCTGCCAATTTACACAGTTACGAGAGCCTTCGTCTTCTTGATGTCGAGCTTCAATCCTTATTGAAGACTACAGTGCTTGACCTTCTGCAGCAAGTGCTTCAAGCCTCAGTTTCAGCAAGCAAGGTTGTGTTATCTGTATAATGTAGGTTGTTGATAAGTCTTCCTTCAATTCTGATGTCACATTCCTCCTCATAAATCCCAGCCTCCTAAAATATCTGTTTGTCATAGAGATAGTAAAGATATGAAGACAGGATGCATCCCTGATGCACTCTTCCTAGTTTCACATGAGCACAATCAAATGTTAAAAAAAAGTGTTGTGATCCACATAGTCAAATGCCTTTGCATAGTCAATGAAACACAGATCAATATCCCTCTGATACCCTTTGGGAGTGGCATCCACTTCCAAAATGTCTTGCCTCTGGAAACTCTATGAACTTGGAGAAACAACAAAAATTATACAAGTGTTCAGATCTTTCTGAGTCATCTACAACTCGATGGCACTTAACAAGAACCACCACCATCTAACTTTGATGACAATGTCTCTAGTGGCATGACATCTTCTATACCCAACTTGCATTTCTGGTAGTTCTCTGTTTGATGTACTATTCTAGTCATTTTATAATAATCTTCACCTGGATTTTGCTTGTGTGTGATATTAGTGACATTGTTAGAAAATTTACATACTCCATCAGGTCAGCGTTCTTTCTTTGGAATTGTATTAAATATGGATTTCTTCCAGTCAGTTGGCCAGGTAGCTAGCTGTCCTCCAGGTTTCTTGGCATAACCTGGTGAACACATCCAGGGCAGCATCTGTTTGTTGAAATATATCAATTGGTATTCTATCAATTCCTGGGGCCTTATATATTTGCCAAGTCTTTTAAAGCAGCCTGCACTTCCTGTTTCATTGGCTATTTCCTCTTAATCATATGTTGTTTATTGAATTCTGTGTCAGTCAATTCTTTTTGTACAGTGTCTTGGTATACTCATTCCTTCTTTTAATGCTTACTGGATTATTCAATACTCTGCTTACAGCATCCTTAGGTATTGCAACTCATGACTTGAATTTACTCTTTAGTTCCTTCGGCTTCTGAAAATCAAGTCCCTGTGCACATCAAAAACATCTCCAACAGAGTAAAAAGGGAGGCCACAGACTGATAAATAATAACATACCATGACATGTTTGGAAGCAGGAGTGGCATCCACTTCCTAAACAACATGCCTCCAGAAACTCTATGAATGTTTGTAAATGTCAATAGTTGTAGAGGGGCTTCAGGCCTTTTGTTCATAGGGTCGCTAAGAGTCATGCTCTGTTCAAAAGTAATCAACAACAATGACAATGACATATCTGATAATGAATGCATATCTAAAATTTATAGGATACTCCAGCACCTCAATGAGAAAAAGGCGCAAAATGGGCATGGGATATGAATAGATACCTCACCAAAGAAGACATTCAGAAGGCAAGCAAACACATAAAGAAATGTTTAAAATCCCTAGCTATCAGAGAGATTTAAACCAAAACAACTATGAGATGTCATCTCAACCCAGAAACAATAGCAAAATTCAACAGAGCAGCAAACAATAAATGCTGGTGAGGTTGTGGGGAGATTTTAATCCTTATTTACTGCTGCCTGGAGTGTAAAATGGTGCAACCACTATGGAAGGCAGTTTGACACTTTCTCAAAAAGTTGGAAATAGAAATACCATTTGACCCAACAATTCCACTACTAGGATCCCTAAAGAAATCATAACTTCCATCCAAACAGATATATACACCCTCTTGTTTGTTGCTGCATTATTTACAATAGCAAAGAGATGGAAGCAACCCAAGTGTCCATCAACAAATGAACTGATTGATTATTATATACAATGGACTACTACACAGCACTAAAAAATAATAAACGTGTAAAACATTACACAACATGGGGAACCATGGAGCACATCATGCTTAGTGAAATATCTCAGTCACAAAAGGAAAAATACTGCATAGCACCACTGTTATAAAGCAGGCCTGACATGGGGAAGTTGGAAGGAGAATAG
>NW_006399762.1:3459878-3463014 GCF_000299155.1 Elephantulus edwardii
TTTCACTCCTGCCTACCCCATCCAGCACCTCGCTGCCCCTGCCACTCCTTGATATAATGACTTAGGCCAGAAGTTCCTTCAGTGATGTCTTGTGCCTCGTACTGCTTCTGGTCTCTCACCCTTATGTCTGTCTCATCATGTTAAGGAGAATTTAAGTCCAATCCTATGTGCCAGCTTTAGGGAAAGATTTTTGTCTGAGGCTGTACAGGGGGAAAGTTCTTGTCCCTGAGCTTTTACTCCAGGACTGTCATCTTGTAACTTAGTGTCTCTGAACATCCTTTTGTACCACATTGCTGTTACAACATAATCATTTCCAAGGTGAGGGCTATGTCTTCTCTCGATCTTGTATGATGATGTAGATCTGGTATGGTGATGTGTTGGGTATTATTATTATTATTTTTTTTTTGGTGGTGTTGCTCTGGAGTTTCTGACGTAGTCCTGGGACTAAATATCCCGTCTTGCCTTGGATGCCTGATTATTAACAAATTCTTGTAGAATGGGCATTACCTGATTAGAGAGCGTCAAAGGCAGTCTCAGAGTCCAACTGTATGTGAAGCTCCGAGGAGCCCAAAGTTGACTTAGAAGGGAAAAAAGTGAATCCCAACTAAGGCTGTGTGTGAAGCTCTAGGGGTTCTCCAATATAGGTCTGTGACTAAATATCTAGTCTTGCCTTAGATGTCTGATTGTTAACAAGGTGGTCGACCCGACGCTCTGGTAGGTTTTCAGAGTCAGTTAATGGCTCAGTAGGAGATTACCCATCCTTCTCCCACTGAGCAGCTGGTAGCCTTGAACTGTGTGCCTTCAGGATTGCAGTGCAGCTTCTTGCCACTAGGCCACTTTGTAGGAAATATATGCATATAACATTTTAGGCATGTGTAGTGAAAATATTATAAGGAAGTTGCTTGCTCCAAACTGTTATCAGGACTCTTTTTTCAATAAATAGATCAACCAATATTTTTTTTAAAAAATCAACCAATATGGAGAAAGTTTTATAATTTTGTTTTGCTGTGTTTATATCTGTCATCTTGGTCATGTTTAAACTTGTGTACAGAAATTCTTGTCCTGTGTTTAGAATTACCAAGCGAACACTATATATTTTAATTTTGTGCTGGCCAACTCAAGTTACTATTCTTTAATGAAATTCTTTGTTATTATTCCTACCAGTATTCAAAGTTTTCTTCTTTGATATATTTGGTGTCAGAGAAGGTAACTGGAATGAATAGATTGGACACAGTAAAGAAGAATTAGGAGTAGGAAAACATGGACTTGGTGACAGAAATGAGTCAGGAGTTAGAATGATAGAATTCTGTACAGTCAATGATTTATTCATTGCAAATACTTTTTATAAGAAACACGAACACAATCTATACACATGAATTTCACCTGATGCTATTTATAGGAATCAGAACAATTACATCTGTGGAAGGAATCCCTGGAGAAGCTCAATATCAGCAGTGAAAATAGACCAGGTGCTAATTGTGGAACAGACCAAGTTAAAAATAAAGCTAAAGAAGGTCAAATCAAATCCACAGGAACCAAAATTCTATCTTGAGTCTATCTCACTTGAATTTAAAAAACATCTCAGGAACAGGTTTGAGGTCTTGAGAACTAATGTGCTAACACCAGGTAAGATATGAGAGAATATTAAGAATATCATCCATGAAGAATGCAAAAGGTCATTACAAAGACAGAGGAGGAAGAAAAGACTAAGACAGATGTCAGACAAGACTCAATATTGCACTAGAGTTCCAAGAAGCCAAAGCAAAGGGAAGAAACCAAGAAGTTAAGAAGCTGAAGAGACTTCAAAAGGCTGCTTGGAAAGACAAAGCAAAGTGTTATAATGAAATGTGTAAAGAGCTGGAGTCAGAATATCAAAAGGGCTGAACTCACTTGGCATTTCTTAAGCTAAAGGAACTGAAAAACAAACTCAAGGCTTGAGTTGCAATACTTAAGGATGCTTTGGGCAGAATATAAAATGATCCAGGAAGCATTAAAAGAAGATGGCAGGAGTATACAGAGCTACTATACCAAAAGGAATTGGCTGACACAAAAGAATGCCATAAAACATGAACAGAGCCTGTGGTGATGAAGGAAGAAGTTCAAGCTGATCTGAAGGAATTGACAAAAAACAAGGCCCAAGAAATTGACAGCTTGCCAGTTGACATATTTCAACAAATATGCCAACAAAATACCGCCCTGGACACATTCACCAAGTTATGCCAAGAAATCTGGAGGACAAACACCTGGCCAACTGATTGGAAAAGATCCACATTTGTTCCCATAACAAATAAAGGTGACCAACAGGGTGTGGAAATTATCAATATAAAACAATATTATTAATAACACATGCAAACAAGATTCTTCTTAAATTTATTAAAGAACAACTGGAACAGGACATCAACAGAGAACTGCTAGATGTGTATGCTGGGTTTAGAAGAGGTTGTGTTACTAGGGATATTACATGTAATATTAGATGGATCTTGGCTAAAAGTAGAGATTAAGTGAGGAATATCTATCTGTGTTTCATTGACTATGCAAAAGCATTTGACTATGTTGATCAAAACAAAGTGTAGCTGACTCTTAAAATAATGGGAATCCCAGAATACTCGATTGTGCTTATGTGAAACCTATACTTGGACCAGGAAGCAGTCCTCAGAATGCAAACAAGGAAACATTGCAAGGTTCAAAATTGGGAAGGGTGTAGACCAGGGGTGTGTCCTATCTCCACACCTTTTCAGTCTATATGCAGAAGGTATCATCCCTGAATCTGGACTCTATAAGGAAGAATGTGGGATCAGGTCTTCAGTATATTCTTGACCTTCTGCATCAAATTCCTCAGGCCACCAGAGCTCCATGATAATTTCCTCAATTAGCCGCTATGCATCTGAGAGCTGGACTATGAATAAAGATGACAGAAAAACAATTGATGCTTTTGAGTTGTGGTGCTAGAAAAGAGTATTGAACATACCACACAGTGCTATGAGAACAAAGAGGTCTCTCCTGGAGAGGGTGAAACCAAGGTTCTCCTTGGAGGCAAGAATTGTGAAACTTTATCTCACTTAACTTTTGGCATGTGACCAGAAGAGAGGAGTCCTTGGAGAAGAACATCATGCTTGCAAGTATTCAGGGTCAGTAC
>NW_006399762.1:3463630-3470852 GCF_000299155.1 Elephantulus edwardii
AGTATATTTGAATGATAATAATAATAATTTTAAAGGATAGAACCTAGAAAAAAAACCCCCACCCAATTTGTAACTGTGTCTTAACCTGTGGTTTCGAAGAATGATTTCTCACTAAAAAGAACTTGGGGGAATGGAAGGTCCTTGGAGAAATGGAAGGTCCAATTCATAAAAAGTACAAGTACAAGGTGATCTTGGAACATTTGTGCCAGAAAGTAACAAAAGTACTCCAAGATTAATGAGACTTCATCAAAAGGCCAGCATGAAGTGAGGTTCCCTGACCAAATCTATTTTAGTATCAAAAAGAAAAATGATAGTAACGAATTATAACATGATGAATTTAGGGTGACAAAGAATCATGGACTTATGGTAATATGAAAAGTGAAAGAAAAGGACAATTACAGGAAATAAAGCATAAAAAAATAAACAAGAAAAGCTGACATTTTGCAACATGATATAGTAATTGGTGCAAGCATAAATTTTTACTGAATAGTAAGCCCACAGGGTTATTGGAGCATAGAATGCTTACATGATCTCAAATATCAATGGCCATTGAGTCAATTCATAATGAGCGCACGTGGATGTGAGCATAACTGTGCTCCACTGGGTTTTAATAAGTGATTTGTTGAAGATCACGAGACTTTTTCCCAAGTCATCTCTGGACGGACTTGAACTCTCAAATTTTAGTTGTGAAATTAAAACTTCCAATGTTTTGGTCCACAGCTCAGCAGGTTAAATATTTGCACCACTCATGGATTCTTAAACTCACTCACTCATTGCTATCTGGTTGGAGCCATCTATCTTCCACAGAGTAGCTGATAGATTCAAAGAGCCTCACCTGCTTTTAGGTTGGCAGTGCAACTTCTTACAACCTAGGCCACAAGAACTTAACTATCATCCCACTAATAACTTACTAATTACCAATGTGCTTTTATAGTGAAAAGTGCCTGCCATTCTATGCCACATGGTATAATGGTGATACAGTATACATTATTTCATTGCTATATATGCTGAAAAATGTTATTCATAAAGAATCATAAGAATCAAAGATATATAACTGATACAGGAATAATTATTACTAAACAGCTAACCCACAGGCTTATTGGCTATTGAGTCAATTCGAACTGATGATGAGCCCATGAGCATTCTTCCAGGGCACTTATACTCTTCCGTAGATTCACAGCTGTGGGGGAGAAGAAGGTAGAGAACTAGTCAACTGTTCTGGATTGGGAAGAACAACAAGACAACAGTTACGTGTAATTTCTGATTTTGAGCTTTCACTGACAGAAGGATGTGAGAAGAAGGGAAAGTAACAAACTGTGGCTGACTGAGAAGAATGGGAATCCCAGAACACTTGATCATGCTAATGCAAAACCTATACTTGGACCAAGAGGCAGTCGTCAGAACAGAGCAAGGAAATACTGCATGGTTCAAAATTGGGAAGGGAGTACTCCAGGGACGTGTCCTGTCTCTATACCTTTTCAACCTGTTTGTAGAACAGATCTTCCGAGAGGCTGGGTTCTATGAGGAGAAATGTGGTGTCAGGATTGGTGGAAGATCTATCAACAATCTGCATTATGCAGATGACACAACCTTGCTTGCTAAAACTGAGGAGGACCTCATGTACTTGCTGCAGAGAGTCAAGGACTGCAGCCTTCAGTATGGATTGAGGCTCAATATCAAGAAGACAGTGGTTCTCACCACTGAACCAATTGGCAGCATCAGGCTGAATGGTGAAGAGATTGAGATTGTTCACAGCTTTAGTTTACTTGGCTTCACAGTCAACACTCTTGGCACCCGCAACCAGGAAATTAAAAGACGTGTTGCGATGGGAAAGTCTGCTGTTCGGGTCCTCTCCAAAGTACTGAAGAGCAATGGTGCCTCTCTGGAGATTAAGGTGCATCTAATACAGGCTCTGGTCTTTGCAATCACTTGTTATGCATCAGAGAGTTGGAGTAGAGAGGATAGAAGGAGAATTGATGCCTTTGAGCTGTGGTGCTGAGAAAAGTGTTGAGCCCACCATGGACTGCTAACAAAACAAACAGATTCATCCTTGAGAGGGTTAAACTGGGCTGCTCCTTGGAGGCAAGGATTCTGAAGCTTCTTCATTTGACATACTTTGGACGTGTTGTAAGGAGGGACCAGTCCTTGGAGAGGGACATCATGCTTGGGAGGGCAGAGGAACGGCACAGGAGGGGAAGACCCTCTATGAGGTGGATTTATTTAGTGACTGAGGTAATCAGGATGGGTATATCAGGCATTGTCAACATCTCTCTCTCGCTCTTGTTTTCTAAATCTCCTAATTACAGGTCTTAAAGATACTTTGGCATTTTATCTCTAAATAATTTAGTTTGCAGTTCCCAAGAGGAGGAGTATTCTATTAAGCAATAATAATACTGTTACTGTGCCTAAGAGAATAAATATAAATTTTATTACAGCATTCAACATAATCCTTAGTCAAATATCCCTAATGAAAGAATAAAAAAATACGTGTATGTATGTATATGTTGTTGTTGTTATGTGCTGTTGAGTCACTTGCGACTCATAGCGACCCTAGGTACAACAGCCCTAAACTCTGCTCCATCCTGTACCAATCTCACTGTCTCTGACACTCCCATCCTGATTACCCAAGTCACTTAATCAATCCACCTCATAGAGGGCCTTCCCCTCCTGAGCTGTGCCTCTGCCCTACCAAGCATGATGTCCCTCTCCAAGGACCAGTCCCTCCTTACAAGATATCCAAAGTATGTCCTTACACAATAGGCCACTAAAATTCCTTAAAATTACTTGTTGAATACCACTGAGTCAGAGCTGCCCCCTAGCTGCCCGTTTTCAGAGGTAGTAAATAGATGGGAGGAAATTGCCCATCATCTCCCGCTTGCTGTGGTTTCACATATTGCTAGAAGAATTAACAATCTGTCTTGAAAGAACTATGGCAAGAACGCTCATTAGAAACAAGTGAAGCAAGAATTTGTCTAAAGTTTTTGGACTTGTGTTCAAGAGGAAACCAGTCTCTAAAAAAAGGACAACATCCTTGTTAAAGTAAAAACTCATTGTAACCATATCAATTCTGACACATGGTGACCCTCCATAGGTTCTGAGGCTAAGTATTAATGAGGAGAGGCTTGTTTTATCTCTGTCCTGTGGGACTATGGATGAATTCCATTGCCGATCTTTAAGTTTGCAGCCCAACACTTACTTACTTTGTCACAAAGGAAAGAGAAAACTTGTAATGAGGTGGACTGATGACAACAACTGAGGTTGCAACAATGGGCTTAAACATGGATTATAAAGAAGGCACAGGACCAAGCAATGTTACATTCGGTGAGTTGGAAGTGACGTAATGGCACCCAACATCAATGACAGTAAGTAGAATTTACTGTTGTGTCACCCCACCCTCCCTCTGTTGTAACTCATGATGTTTATTTGTAAAACTAGCTCATATACGAAAAAGACACTTTTCTCCTCTCAAAGTAGTGATTATTGAAATTTTTCAATAAGAAGCCTAGGAAATATGTCTTTAATATTTGACAGTACATTAACATTTTGTTCTATCTGATGGCACATTACAAATTTCATGTGCAACCCTTATTTTTAAAAGGAGTACTCATTGCTCTCTGGGAATTATTCACTGAAAATTCTCTGCTGCAGTCCTGTCTTTCTTATCAATGCTTCCTAAAAGCGTATATTTATCTTTTAGCCAGACACATAAGTTTGTCAATTTATTGGTTGGTGAATAGAAATAAAATATAATTATGCCCACACCCACAGATAAAGAAGTATAGTAAAAAAGAAGGAATGCCAAAAATCATACATTTCAGATCTAATGTATAAACAGAATTTCTAGTTAAAATTGGCATGAAGTAAACCTGGCACTTAACATTCTTCAATAATGTGGCTAACTGTGGCTTCAGAGAGACCCAATGGCAAATTAAATAACCGAGTTCAGCTCCAGGATTTCCGTATATAATATAGACACCTATATAAATTTGAATTTCTGATAACACTGGATAACTTCTTTGGTAAAAGAGCATGACATACACTTACGCTAAAATTTTACTCAGCTTACCTGAAATAGCGTGGAAGGAGGAGTGACATCCACTTCCATAATAGCTTGCCTCCGGAAACCCTATGAACTTGGAGAGAGGATGAAAGGTACCCAAGCGTCAAGGACTCTGCTTCATAGGGTCGCTATGAGTCGCCTGCGACTCAACGGCACTTAACAACAACAACAACAACAACCTGAAATAGAGATTTCATCTGGTGTAGTGATAAGAAGCTGTGCTGAATCTCAAAGGCATGTGGCTTGAATTCATTTGCTACTTTGCTGGAGAGGGCAAGTAATCTCCTCCCATGCAGTTTACTGCCTCTGAAAGTTCTCTGGAGGGTCAGCTACAGGAAGGTTCTAACTCAACAGCACATAACAATAACAATTAAAAGAACATGTGTTCATTTACTAAAACTTGAAACTCTTATCAACTCACTAACAACTAATGTCTCAGAGGCTGGAACTCAAAACGGAGATAGAGGGAATTCTTGGTGGTAAATGCAAGTAATAAGCCATGAAAATATAAAAAAAATTTTCTTTCTTTATATTAATAGACAAAGAAAACCTTAAGAAATATCAAAATGCTCGGAAAAGAACCATATTATCTTTCAAGAATAATGAAGGAGAAGAGATTAATAAGTTAAGATTCTATATCAGGAATCCTTTCTAATGATTTCTTTAGAAAATATAAACCCCAAGTTTCTCATTACTATCAATTTAGTTTCAACTGATAGTAACCATATAAGACAGGGTAAAATTGTTTCATACCATTTGCAAGGCTAATATTTATGGAAGCAGAATGCTTCGCCTTTCTCCCTCAAAGTAGATAGTGGGTTCAAACCATGGACCTTTTGGTTAGTAGTCAATGCTTAATGATTGTACCACTAGGACTCCTTTACAAAATATAAATAGTATGCAGATGACAATACCTTGTTCGTTGGAACCCAAGATGACCTGACGAGTTTGCTGCAGAAAGTGAAGGACTGCAGTCTCCAATATGGATTGAAGCTCAATATCAAGAAAATAAAGATTCTCACCACTGGGACAATTGGTAGCATCATGATAGATGGAGAAGAGATTGAGTTTGTTAACAATTTCAGCTTGCTTGGGTCCACAATCAGCACTCTTGGAACTAGCAGTCACACAATCAAAAGATGAATTGCGTTGAGAAAATCTGCTGTCAAGGACATTTCCAGAGTGCTAAAGAGGAAGTATGTCAATCTAGAGACTAACCCTGATCCAGGTTGTGGTCTTCACTATCACTTGCTATGCATCAGACAGATGAACAATGGCTATAGGTGACAGAGAAAGGATCAATGCCTTTGAGTTGTGGTTCTAGAGAAAAGCATGAACATACCATGGCCTGTCAAGAGAACAAATAGAGGATGAAACCAAGCTGCTTCTTGATAGCAAAATATCTCACATATTTTGGGCATGCTCCCAGGAAGTCCTTGGAGAAGGACATCATACTTGGAAGGGTGGAGAGATAGCCCAGGAGAGGGGAGACCCTGGAGATAGATTGACTCAGTGACTGAGGTAATGAAAGTAGGTGTTTTGAAGGTGGTGAGATTGGTTCTGGATAGGGCAAAGTCCAGAGATATTGTGTATATGGTCCCTATGAGCCGCAGTGGACTCAATGGCACACAACAGTATGTGTGAATTGATTGAAATACAAATATGTATGTAAGTATGCAATTTTTTTCTCTCAAATACCTTGCCATTTTATTTATTTAAAAATACTCATCATTTTAATTTTTATTGTGATTCAATGAAAGTTTTTAAAGCTTGTTGATTTTTCACTCAATTACTCATACACATGTGATTTATGACATTAATTATGATGCTGTTTTTATTATTATCTACCATCAAATAAGAACTGAGTCATAGCTGTCTATCCCATGGAGCAGCTGGCATATTTGAGTTGCATGACATTGGATTAGAAGCACAGCTCCTTACTCAGTAGGCTACCAGAGGTTTCTTTAATTATAATATGAAGAAAATAGTCACACTTACAAGTCTGTCTATTGTTTGGCTGAAAGTTGAGCTGTAGGGTGAGTTCTTTTCTAGATTTCAAGGGTGACTAAGGATAGTCTCAGGAGTTCCACTGGTCTGTATTGGAACACCAGTCTCTACTGGACAAGTAAGCCTGGCCTTTTTATTATGTTTTAATTTTTGTTACACATTTCCCTCAACTCTATAAAGGATCATCTATTGTGATCCCTTTTAGAGTGGTCACTAGTGATAGCTGAACACTATATAATTTTTGTGGAATCGCATATGATTCACTAAGTCTTTTTGGCTAATAGTTTTCATATATTTTTTATTTATTCTGTCTTCTTTGTTCTGTACAGGGAGAGACTAATAGATACAACTTAAATGACTGCTTATAAGGTTTTAAAGCCCAGTTGCTACACATCAAAGGAGAATGTAGGACGTTTTATCTGTGGACTATATTATATTAATTGACTTTGATCTCCCCAAGACTATACTCAAAAGGCCCCAGAACCAGTAACTAATTAATTCGTTATTAAGATATTTGGTTATGACTAAAAAACATACAAAGCAAAGCATTGTCCCCTGTTGGCTCTGCTATATACATGAATATATTTAAGGCACAGATAAATATGAATGTTAGGGAGCTCTGGTGGTGTAGTGGTTAAGGAATGCAAAGGCAGACACTTTGAATTAACCTCAGCTTCTTGAGAGAAAGATGAGTTATCTCCTCCCCAGATGATTAACTGCCTCTGAAAAGCAGCTGGAGGATCAGCTTTAGGTTGTTCTGACTTGAAGGCATGTAACAACAATATGAACGTAAAAATATCAGCGGTCAAAACTATGTATGTTCGTGGGTCTAGTCCTTTTCACCTATTCCTTTCTGTTCATCTTTCCTGTCTGCCTGTATATCTGCAGTTGACTGTATTTCTTGTGTCCCTCTCTGTGTCTTGCTTTTCTTCAGTGGTAGTGCATTGATGATCCTCTTATAGCCTTTTCTTTCACTATTTTAATGAGTGTCTATTATATATTTATTAACTTATACACCCTTCTTTTTGCTTCTCATAAAAAAAAATTATTCGAGTGAGGTGTCGGTCTTGCTTGAGTCTTTTACAGATATTTTTCCAATTTTGCCAACACCATTTGTTAAAAAGGCTGTCGTTTCCCCACTTCACTGATTTCATT
>NW_006399762.1:3471924-3486981 GCF_000299155.1 Elephantulus edwardii
AAAGAAAGTTCTCCGAGGATGTGGCCTGTAAAATCTTTTATTGCACTAGGGGGAAAAAAACGAAAGATGAAACTTATTGACCTTGGGAAAGCTAGAACACAGATCTCCAAGGAACAATACCAAGACTTATGCTAAGACAATTGGGGAATTTTGAGAAATCCCATGCCTATGCATATTGAAAGGAGACAAAGATCTTCCTCCAAAGTCAACAGAGTGAGAAAGCCCTTCTCTAGATATGGTATCCTAGATTTGGATTCACAATCTCATAAACTATGGGAGAAAAATATCTGTCAATACTAGATATTTGCATTGTTTCTGTTATGGCAGTATGAAGAAAGCAACAACAATAACAAAAAACACCCAAAAGAACTCAGGTGTCTGAATTTCTTCAAAGTGCATTTTTGTCAAAACAGTGAAGCCATTCTGAGGGAGGATGAAAGTGACATTGACTAAGTCCACCAGGAAGAATTGTCTCTATAAACAACATTCACAACACAAAGCTGCTAGAGTCACATGAGGTTGGACACGCCTCCATGCTCCTGCACTTCCTTTTACTAATCCTGATGCCAATCATCCCTCCCAGGACTCTTACTGCTCTACCATTGGGCCCAATAATCTGTTGCATGGGCCACTCAGAACTCACATACACAGACTCATGATTATAGAGGCTCACTAGGGAAGTTAACAGATTACAATTCAGGTTGGAATCAGGATACAGTTTTTAAGTGAGCACTATTTCTTAGACATACTCAATTTAAGCCTGATGGTAGGAATACTGATGAATATCCTTATTAGTAATTCACAAACTTTTTTTCTGTGTTTCCACTTAAAAGGTACTGTTCATCTCATTTGAATCAATAGCATACTTACAGCTAGGTATGAGGTAAAAGTCAAAGCTAATGGCTAGTGAGGTGTCAGAATCCTTGAAAATTGGCTTTTCTAGCCATTACATTCGTCCCTGTTGTTGGGGTCATGGCCTCCAGCTACCTTAACTGGGGACACGTGGTCTTGCTAAACAACAGCTGTGGGATCAATATAACAGAGCTTTTTCTACACTATGAGAGAGGTAGTGACAGTGGTAGAGAGAAGGTGAAAAGATTGTGGTACTGCTATGAAGAGGCTGTTGCAAGCTCTCACCAGAGGAAACCTAGAGATTAAAAACCATAGTTAAAGGTTTTGCTTGTTGGATGATTGAAGTAAAATCGAACTTATAAGTGCTCTGAGATAAAGTTTGCTGGATGATTGAGGAAATCAGAGGCTTCTTGCATTTATGTTGTTAAACTGAACTTGGACTGTCAGTGATTGAGGAATTGTGCCTTGTTAATCTGACTTGGGATTTCTGAACTAAACCTGGACTTGCATTGTGTGACATTCTTTGCTTCTCCCACTCCCCAACCTATTCCCTTAAGAAACCCACCACTGTGAGTAAAGTCTGTGAGTCAATTTGCAAAGAATATTAAAGCAAATGATTGGTAGAAATAAGTGCAGGAGCATATGAGGTGGCGTGTCTAACCATGTAGCTATTTGTACAGGACTATGGAGAGTATTGATAGAGATAGTGCTCTTTTATGAAGCAGATATAAGTCAGACTTGGTCACCTTATAAGAAAACCATTTTGAACGTTCAATCTACTGTACCATAATTTCACTTAATATAAATTATTTTCCAGTGAAATAAATATAAATGAAAATAGTGATGAGCCTAAAAAATTCATTTAATTTTGATTAATATTTGTTTTGTAGATTTTAATTAAAAGCCCAAGAGTTATTGCTGTTGTTGTTAAGTCTTATCGAATATGACCCATAGTGACCCTAAGAACAACTCAAAACCATGTCTTTCCTGTGCCATCCTAACAGTTCCTGACATTCTAAAGCCATTTGCAGCAGTCACTCCGTCAATCCACCTGGTTGAGTGTCTTCTCTTTTGCTGACTCTCTGGCTTTCCAAGCATCTTTTGCCTATCTAAGAAATAGCCTTTCCTAGTAACATGCCTAAAGTATGTTAAGTGAAGCTTTAACATCTTTGCCTCCAAAGAGTATTTTCGCTGTACCCTCCCCAAAACTTATCTGTTCATTCTTTTGGCAGTCCATGGGATGTTCAGTAGTCTTCTCCAACACTATAGCACAAAGGTACAAATTCTTCTTATTTAATTGCCCAGCTCTCAGATGAGTAGCAAGGGATTGAAAATACCTTAGTCGTCAAACTGACATCATTTCTCCTAAATAATTTGGAGATGTCTTTGTAGACTTTCCCAGTGCAATCTGTCTTCTGATTTCCTGACAGCTAGTACCAAGGGTGTTGATTGTGGATCCACATAAGATGAAGTTGTTGACAGTTTCAGTATTTTCCCCATCTGAACATGTTGTAAGGAGGGACAGGTCCTTGAAGAGGGACATCATGCTTGGGATGGTGGAAGGATGGCACAAGAGGGGAAGACCCTCTATGAGGTGGATTGATTCAATGATGGGGTAACTGGAATGGGTGTGTCAGACACAGTGTGATTGGCACAGGATAGAGGAGGGTTTAGGGCTATTGTACATAGGGTCGCTATGAGTCACAAGTGACTCAACAGCACATAACAACAACAACAACAACAACATCATGATGTTGCCTATTGGCCCAGTGGTAAGAATTTTTGTTTTTTTGACTTTAAGATGCAGTTGTATTGAAGGCTGTATTATTTGATCTGCAACAAGAGCTTCAAGTTGAAGAAGCCCAGAGTCTATTATTATGACAGCATACTAATTGCCATATTATTTCAAAAAACAGATGTTGCCCTGAATGTGCTCATAAATTGTGCCAAGAAATCTGGAGGACAAACACCTGGCCAATTGACTGGTAGAGATCGATATTTGTTCCCATTCCAAAGAAAGGTGACCTGACAGAGTGTGGAAATTATTGAACAATATTATTAATATCACATGCAAGCAAGATTCTGCTGAAGATTATCCAAAAACGACTGGATCAAAACATCAACAGAGAACTGCCATATGTGTAGGCTGGATTTAGAAGAGGCCATGGTACTAGGGATATTAGAGCTAATGTTAGATGGATCTTGGCAGAAAGCAGAGTGTACTAGAGGAATGTCTATCTGTGCTTCATTGACTATGTAAAGGCTTTTGACTGTGTGGATCACAACAAGCTATGGCTGACTCTGAGAAGAATGGGAATCCCAGAACATTTATTTGTGTTTATGCAAAACCTATACTTGGACCAAGAGGCAGTTATTAGAACAGAGCAAGGAGACACTGCATGGTTCAAAATCGGGAAGGGTGTCCCCCCAGGGTGTCTCCATACTTTTTCAAGCTGTATGCAGAACAGATTATCCAGGATGCTGGGCTATATGAGGAGGAATGTGGCATCAGGATTGGAGGAAGATTCATCAATAACCTGCATTATGCAGATGACACAACCTTGCTTACTGAAATTGAGAAGGACATGAAGCATTTGCTGCAGAAGGTCAAGAACTGCAGCCTTCAATATGAATTGAAGCTCAACATCAAGAAAACAAAGATTCTCACCACTCGGTCAATTGGCAACATCAGTGTGGATGTTAGAGATTGAGATAGTTAACAGTTTTAGCTTACTTGGCTCCACAGTCAACACTCTTGTTAACAGCAGCCAGGAAATCAAGAGATGAATTATATTTGGAAAATCAGCTGTAAGGGGCCTCTCCAGAGTACTGAAGAGCAACAACGTCAGGCTGGAGACTAAGGTGCGCCTGATCCAGGCTATAGTCTTCGCAATCACGTGCTATGCATCAGAGAGTTGGACAGTGAATAGGTTTGATAGAAAGAGAATTGATGCCTTTGAGCTGTGGTGCTGGAGAAGAGTGTTGAATATACCATGGACTGCTAGGAGAACAAACAGGTTTGTCCTGGAGGGGGTGAAAACAGGCTGCTTCTTGGAGGCAAGGATTCTGAAGCTTTGTCTGACTTACTTTGGGCACATTGCAAGGAGGGACCAGTCCTTGGAGAGGGACATCATTTTTGGGAGAGTGGAGGGACAGCGCAGGAGAAGAAGACCCTCGATGAGATGGATCGATTCAGTGATTGGAGTAATGGGAGTAAGTGTGTCAGAGACAATGAGGTTGGCACAAGATAGAGGAGGGTTTAGGGCTCTTGTACATAAGGTCGCTATGAATTACAAGTGATTCTATGGCACATAAAAACAACAACAACACCATTTAACCTTAGTTACATTTCAATCCATATCTCTAAGCTTATTTATATTTAAAAAATACAGCTTCTATCATGTCAGTTCTAATTCATGGAAACTCCATATGTCAAAGTGAAATTTCACTCCATAAGATCGTTAATGACTGTGATCTAACTGAAAAAGATCATTGAGCCCTTTTTCCAAGACACTTTTGGGTGAATTTAACTGGATAGATAAACTGGTAAACTTTTGGTTAGAAGCTAAGCGTTTGAACTATTTTCACTACCTGGGAGCTCTGTAAATGTTCATTAAAATTATTAAAATAATTTAAAAAATTAGAAAGGGAATACTAAACCAACTTATATTAACTTTAAAAAAACCTCATTGCTTCAGAATCAGAACTAATTCATAGTTGACCCTCCAACGGAGTTTTGGAGGCTGTAAATCGGAAGGGAGGAGATTGCTTGTCTTTCTCCCACAGAGCCTCTGGTGGATTTGAACCAACAGTTTCAGGTAAGCAGCACAATGCCATCAGATCCCTGTTTTTTGTATAAATATAATTATATCATTATTTTTTATATCTTAAAATTTCAGATATCATTTGTGAACTTAGCTGAGTGAATAAATGAGAAAATGAAGCAAGGCCAGCAAATGTGCTCAGCAATCATAGTTTCCAGAATGTTACCCCATCTCTTAAATTAGGAGTCAGCAGGAGAATGTCTTGGTAAGACATGGACTCTGGATTACAATGATTGGGCCCAAAACAAAATATGATTAAAACAGAGGGTGGTTAAGGTCCAAAAGAGAAATATTTCTTTTTCACATGCCCCATTAGTTGCTAGTTGTGGGATATTAAGATGGGAAGAGGAGGCTTTTAAAAAGAAAGGAAAAGAGAAATGAGTCATGGTGAAAAATAGCCTTGATACCTGCCTCAAAATTTGGGTTTACGATACAATGACTAGATTCTGGTTAGGGTTGTCCATATTTTCTTCAACTATTTTTCCGTTCAGTAGGGATGTACAGCCTAGTGAAGGGAAAGAAAGAAACCTTCTCTAAAACAAATGCCCTACCTCCCTACTTGCACAACACCTTTTAGCTCTTTAGGGACTGGTATGATGTATTTCGGTACGGATTTTTCTCTTCAGGATTATTCAAGGACAATGTGTAGGAACACTTGACTCACATCAGTACTTAAACCAAGCCCATCATCAAGAAACTCCCTCTTGACACTGAAGAGTCTTCCCCAACCAACATGGGCTATAACTCTGCTTTAATCATGAACCAGGAGGAATTTTGAAAGAGTTTTATGATCCCAATATCTATGCACCAAGAGATCAGACTGAATAAGATGACATTTCTACGAAGTCTCAAATGATGACTTTGAAATGATTCGTTTTGTTGTTAGGTTCTGTCACGTCGTCTCTGACTCGGTGACCATGAGCACAACGAAACAAAACCCTGCTCAATTTTGCTCCATCCTCACAATCTCTTCTATGTTTTAGGAGCTTTCTATTGTAGCCACTGTGTTAGTTCATCTCCCTGTAGGTCTGTCTTCTTTAACTGACCTCCTTGTTACCCAGTGTGTCCTTCTTCAGAGAATGAGCCCTCCTGGTAACATGCCCAAAGTCTGTGAAATAAAATATCACCATCCTTGCTTCTAAGGAGCATTCGTGCTGCAGGTCTTCCAATATCAGTTGGTTTGTTCTTTTGGCAGGCCATGACATGTTCAATATTCTTTGTCAGTGTCACATTTCAAAGACATCACTTCTTCTTTGGACTTTTTTATACATTGTCCAACGTTCACATACAGATGAGACAATTGAAAACACTATGGCTTTTGTCAAATGCACCTGAGACTCCAAAGTGACATCCTTCTCCTTTTAGTGCTTTGAACAGGGCCTTCATAATGGATTTGACCATTGCAATAAATAATTTAATTCCTTGGTTGATTCTTTCCATCGATCTTGATTGTGTGTTCAAGAAAAGTGAAATCCTTGACAACTTCAGTATTTTCTCCATTTATCATGATGTTGCTTTCTGGCCTAGTTATGAAGATTTTTGTATTAAATAATTATGCAATGGGCATTTATATGTTGTACCTGAACATTCCTTTCACTGGACAAAAACTTAAAATGTGCAGGCCAGTGCTTTACTCGTGGTCAAGGCTTACCTAGTCCCAGAAAAGCCCTAGGCTGCCCGTTACACTCTGATTTCATGGAATTTAATCTATCTGCATTTAAACAAATGTTTAACAATATTTTCCTAATATAAGTAAAAGGATCCTGGGAGGCACAATTGTTAAGTGGCTAGTTGCTAATGGAAAGGCCAGTGATTATTTAGATCCTACAGTCCTATTCTCTGAAACAGAAAAGCTGGTGATTGGCTCCTATAAAGTTTATTATCTGGAAGATCTGTGGAGTTGTTTTACCCTATCATTCAGTAGTCGCTATGAGTTGTAACAGCTAGTTGTGATGGTCTTGTGGTAAGGAGTTGTACTGTCAACCTAGAGGTAGTCAGTTTAGATCCACCAACTTCTCTGAGGAGGAAAGATAGGCAAACTCTAATTTACAGCCTCTGAAAATCCACTGGAGGGTCAGCTATGAGTTGGTTCTGACTTGACAGCAATGAGTTGAATTTGGTTTTTTATGAGTTATAATGGATTTGATCGCATCCAACAGTAATGAAGAATGCAATAGTAATTGTCATTGTATCATCAGAACAAACTCAGAGCTGACACTCCATTGGATTTTCAAAGCTGAAAATAGCACAGGAGGAGATTGTCTGTCTTTCCTGAGGAGTTGCTTATGGATTCAACCTACCAGACAAGTATAACTTTTAGTTTAATAAGGCAAATACTCTTGGTTTTGTCTTAATTTATGGTGTGATAGGGCGCTCTGGTAGTAGAGTGGATAAGGAGTTGCACTGCCAACCAAAGGCGGGCAGTTCAAATCCACAAGATCTCCATGGAAGAAAGAGATGGCAAAGAGTTAGGGGCTTTTTTTGGTTTGTTTTAATTTTTTTTTAAAGTGTGTGCAATCATTCTGGTACAAAATGTGAAATTGCATTTTGTTAGATTGGAATAGATTGAAAATTAGCTCAGGGAGTGAATCAGGAGGGATATAAGAGGTAATGACAGAACACTACAGCTTCAAGGGGTCCAGGCTGTAATGTATCAGATTCTAGTTTTACATACAGCGTTCATGAAACTGCTGAGAGAAGCCACTGCTCCTCAGCCCAGCATTGCCTGGGATCAGTCTATTATTGCAATACAGCTGGAGAGCTTGAACAATTTCTGCTGTACCTTTTTATGGGGTTAAAACTATTTTAAGAAAGGCTTTGCTTCTGAGTTTTGAATATATTTAGAACCACATAAAGACCTAACATGGACCCTGTGGTTGGAAAATCTTCATTGGTGGCAGCCTGTGCCAGGAGGTGGCATTGATAACAGATATTTGCAGAGAGTAGCATTTTGAGTGTGTTTGTTTTTAAATACCATTTTTAAAGATTATTTCCTAGGTGTTGCTTTTTTTAAATCATTTGTGAGTAAAAGAGAATTTTGTTTTACTGCCTTTCTTTCCTAAGATGTACTTTTGGAATGAATGTTTATAGTTCTTCATGACAAAATTCTAGCAAGTATTATTAATAGAAAAGCAGTTAAGCAAAGTTATAGACTTGGTTATTTAATACACATCTTTTTTAAATTTACTTCATTTTTTAAAATTTTATACTGACTTATTTACAAAGCTTGACTACATTGTTTTTCACCAAAGATCCTTTCCATTTCCTTCACCCAACACACCCATTGAATTGTGCAACCCTAACTACACAACTTTTTGAAAAATGTTTCAGGTTCTGCACCTCACTTTTCAAAGTCACATGCATAGTATTATCTATCAACTATTCTAAGGACCACTGGTAGTCTAGTGGTAAGAAGATGAGCTGCAGTCCTGACGTTACGGTTTGAAACCACCAGCTGCTCCAATAAGCACTCTTCTCGTTGGGATTAGCTGCCTCTCAAGATCCTCTGGAGGGTGAGCTGTGGTTAGGTTCCAACTCGATGGCACACAATAACAATGACAGCAGCTCCATGGAAGTCTACTTCTGAAAGATGTACAGCCTTAGAAACTTGGCAAGGCAGTCGTGTAAGATTGCTAGGAGTTGGAATCTCCATGGAACTGAAAAGAAAATATAAATGGTGGTTAGCTTTAAAATAGCTAGATTTTTTTTTCTCATTCTAAATATTATTTCAATATCAAGGGCGTGTGTGTGTGTGTGTGTGTGTGTGTGTGTGTGTGTGTGTGTTGGGGGGGTATGGTAAGGAAAGCAAAGTCTTCCATGGCATATAAAACAGACAACCCTCCCCAAACAACAATAAATGTTTCTTTACTTCTTGTAGAAGGATCCCTGGTGGCAAAATAAATACTCAGATAAGGAATAAGTATAAGGCTTAAAGGTAGATGGACTGTGAGGTAAATTTCTAGGAATTCTTGTGTCCCCACTACAAAGCAGCAGTAGAAATGTTTCTGCATTGTCAAACTTATCTGTTTAAAGAAAACATCTAGTGGTTCTATAAGAACAATGCAGAGAGGAAAAAAGTGTTGTGGGGATGTGTGTGTGTCTTGGGGGGGGGGGTGTGAGTGTGTGTGTGTGTGTGTGTTCCAGAGTCCTCTTATGCCAATAGCGTCACATTACCCAGATTCCAAAACTGAGGCTCAAATCTACAAAGTTTGGAAGTGGAAGCAATAAACAGACTAGGTGAAGATACTGTAATCCTGTCATCCAAAAGGAATTAGTGGCTAAAATGGAAAGTTAGGTGAATAGCTAGAGCTAAAGTAAATTAAAATTGTTGTGCAACTGATTCTGTGGACTGAGGGTGACAGCTACTCTATGTTGTTATGGATTTTTACATTGCCATTGAATATACCATGCACTGCCAAAAGAATTAGAGGCAAAGACAAGGAAACTTTTATCACATCCTTTGAGCTTGCTATCAGAAGAGACTAGTCCTTGAGAAAACAGATGCTTTTAAAAGTATAGGGTTGACAAAGGAGAGAAACATTCTTAACTAGATAAACTGACACCACGGGCTTGAGATCAGTGGGGATTGTGAGGTTTGTGCAGGATCCGATAAAGTTTTGATCTGCTGTTCTTAGGGTTTGCTGTAAGTTGAAATTGACTTAATGGTACCTGAAAACAACACACATAACTTGTGTATTTCAACAAATATCAACAGGGAAAGTTCAGAAATTCAAGCTGGATTTCAAAGAAGTCAGGGAATGAGGTATATCCCTGCTGATACCGGATGACTTTTGCCTGTAAGCAGAGAATACCAGAAAGATGTTTACTTGTGTTTTATTGACTATAAAAAGCCATTTGATTGTGTGCATCATAATAAAACATAAATAAAATGGAGAAGAATAAGAATTCCAGAACTTAATTGTGTTTATGTGAAACCTATAGGTGACCAGGAAGCAGTTGTCTAAGCAGAATAAGGAAATACTGCATAGGATTTTAAATCGGGAAAGGTGTGCATCAGAGTTGTATACTTTCTCCAAAGCCATTCAATCTGTTTGTTGAATATATTATTCAAGGAACTGGACTATATGAAGACAAAGTTGGCATCAAGATTGGAGGAAGACTCACAAATAAATTGAGTTATGCAAATGACACAACCTTGCTTGAAGAAAGAACACTTGAAGCATTTACTACAGAACAAAGAATTCAGCCTTCAATCTCAGTATCAAGAAAACAAAAATCCTCACCACTTACACAATAGGTAACGTAATGTTATTGTTTGGTGCTGTCGAATTGAGTGCAACTTATAGAGACCTTATGACCAAAGATCTGAACCCTATTCGATTCTGTACTATTTTCCTACTTCCTGATGCACAAAAGCCCATTGCAACAGTTATCATGTCAATCCTCCTGCTTGAGGGCCTTCGTCTCCTTCATCAACCCTCCAACCTTCTCATCATCATGTCCTTCTCCAAAGAATAGTAGCACCTCTTAGCAACATATCCAAAGTATGTGAGGCAAAGCCTCATCATCCTTGCCTCCAAAGAGCACTCCAGCTGAGCACCCTCTCCAAGACATATCTGTTTTTTCCCTTGATCATCCATGGAATGTTCAGTGCTTTTATCCAACATGACAGCTCAAAGACATCAATTCTTTTTCTGTAATCCTAATTCATTGTCCAGCTCTCAAATGCATAGCTAGTAATTTGAAAGACCACGGCCTAAATTAAATGAACATTAATCTTCAAACTGACATCACTAATCCTCAATAATTTGGAAAGGTCCCTAACTTCAGATTTTCCCATTGCAATGTGTCTTCTTATTTCCTCGCTGCTTATACTGAGAGTGTTAATTATGAATCCAAGTAAGATGAAGCTGTCGACAGTTTCAATCTCCTCTCCTTCCAACATGATTCTGCCTATTGGTCCAGTGGTAAGAATGTTTGTTTTCTTGACATTGAGATGCAATGCATATTGAAGGCTGCAATCCTTGAACTTCTGCAACAAGTGCTTCAAGTTCTCTTCACTTTCAATAAGCAAAGTTGTGTCATCTGCATAATGAAGATTATTTATGAATCTTCCTCCAATCCTGATGCCACACTGCTCCCCATAGAGTCCAGCTTCTGGAATAATTTGCTCATCATACAGATTAAATAAGTATGGAGATAGAATAAAACCCTGATGCTCCCCTGCTCTGTTCATACAACAGCTTACGGCTCCAGGGATAGGTTACACATAAGTACAATCAAGTGCTCTGGGATTCCCATTCTTCTCAACATCAGCCATAACTTGTCATGATCCACACAGTCAAATGCCTTTGCATAGTCAATAAAGCACAGATAGACATTCTTCTGGTATTCGTTACTTTCAGCCAGGATCTATCAGACTCCAGCAAATCCTGCTTGAACTTCTGGCAGTTCCCTGTCGATGTATTTGTTCCAGCCATGTTTGAATGATCTTCAGCAGTATCTTGTTTGTATGTGATATAAATTATATTGTTCAATACTTTTTTTTCTATAATTATATTTTATTAATTTTCATAAACATTTACAGAGATTTTGGGCTTCCACTCATTCATTGTTGCACTATTCTCTCTACCCTCCTCCCAGTTTGTTCTTGTCCAAATGCCACAGTGCTTGTCAAAGCCAGTTCTGATTAATCTTCTTTGTCAGTGTATCCTTTGCCATTCCCTATCACTCCTCCCTGAGAGAGACTTCACCCTGAGTCATAAGGAAAAGGGGACGGCGTATTCTCTTAGCTACTTCCTGCTGAAAAGGGACGCTGTGGGTTTCAGGGTGAAGATCTTCTCTCACTACTCTAAAGGGCCCCTTTGGCAGTAGGAAACACATAGACTATTATGGAGATTGATTTTGGAATTTAGATGCACTCTTATTGATTGTGCTTGGCTGTACATGTTCATATCCTTGAAGATGTATCATGGGGGTGTTGCAACCTAGAAGACACAAATTTGACTAACAAGTTATAAGTACATGAGTCCAAAAATTATGGAAAAGTAAAAGAAAAGATTCTTTCATTGTTTTACAAACCCTCCCCCAGGTCCCCTCCACCATGCAGCCCTCGCTCTAGTCTCCTGTGATGACAGAAATACCCAGTTACATCTCTCTTTTAGACGGTTCTCTCCCTCCTCTGTTTCAGATATTGTTCAATACTTTATACATTCAGTTGGATCACCTTTTTTTTGGGAATGGGAGTAAACATGGACCTCTTTGAATCCGTTGGCCAGACAGCTGTCCTTAAAAAATATCCTGACATAGACTACTGAGTGCAACCAAGACTGCATCTGTTAATTTAAACAAGTCAACTGGTATCCCACTGATTCTTGGGGCCTTATTTTTTCCAGTGCCTTCACTGCAGCTTCTACTTACTATCTTTTAGCTATCTATCACTATGTATATCTATCTACCAAAACCAAAGTGATAAGACTGAAGTTAAAAAAAAAAATCTCAATTTACATGGATCCACAATCAACGCCTATGGTAGCAACAGCCAAGAAATCAAAAGATGCATTGTTGCTGTTATGTGCCGTCGAATCATCTGCAACTCACAGCAACTCTATGTACAACATCTCTGAAGACTGCCCTGTCCTGAGTCAGTCTCACTGACTCTGACACACCTACCCCCATTGTTCTAGTTACTGTATAAATCTTATCCTGTGTCTTCCTTTCTTGCACTGTCCCTCTTCCCTTCCAAGCATGACGTCCTTCTTCAAGGGTTGGTCCCTCCTGGCCACATGCCCAAAGTAGGGAGATAGAGCTTACAAATCTTAGGAGAAAATTGGTTTCACCCTGTCCAAGACAGACCCATTTGTTTTCTTGGCAGTCCATGGTATGTTTAAGACTCTTGTCCAGCACCATAACGTAAAGGCATCAATTCTTCTTCTGTTATCCTTAATTATTGTCCAGCTCTCTGATGTATAGCAAGTAACTGCCAAGATCATGGCCTGTATCAGGTGCACTTTAGTCTCTAGACTGTCATTGTTGCCTCTCAGTCTTTTGATGCAACTTAGTCCTTGGCCTTGTGCTGACAGAGTTTGGTACTTTAGTACTTTGGAGAGGTCCCTGACAACAAATTTATCCAATGTAATTTGTGTTTTGATTTTCTGACTGCTGGTGCCAAGAGTGTTGATTGTGGAGCCAAGCAAGCTATAACTGTTAACAACCTCATTCTCTTCTCCATCTATCGTAGTGCTGCCAATTGGCCCACTGGTGAGAATCTTTGTTTTCTTGATGTTGAGCTTCAATCCATACTGAAGGCTGTACTCTTTGGCCTTCTGCAGACACATGGCCTTCTTCTCCCTGACACATTCTCTTCCTAATTTTGAACCATCCAGGGTTTTTTTGTTCTGTTCTGAGGACTGCTTCCTGGTCCAAGTATAGATTTCACATAAGCACAATCAAGTGTTTTGGGATTTCCATTCTCTTCAAGGTTAACCACAATTTATTGTGATTCACACAGTCAAAACCTGCTGTTAAGGACTTTTCCAAAGTACTAAAGTACTAAACTCTGTCAGCATAAGGACTAAGCTGCACCTGATCTAAGTTATTTCCAATTACTTTTATGCATCTGAAGGTTGTACAGTGGATAAAGAAGACTGAAGAAGAATTAATGCCTTTAAACTGTGGTGCTGGCAAAGAATCCTAAATATTCTACCAACTGCCTAAAAGAGAAACAAGTCTGTTTTGGAGGACATGCAATCGGGGTGTTCCTTAGAGACATGCTTTGGGCATATTATGATGAGGAACCAATCTTTGGAAAAAGATATTATGCTAGAAAATGTCAGTGAAAGGAAAGGAGACTCTCCACTAGATTAACCGACATAGTGACTGCAACATGGGTCTTGAGCATGCTACAGACTGTGAGGATGGTGCAGGTTAGGGCAAAGTTCAGATCTGTTATGCATTGACTTACTGGCATGGAACAACACAAAAACACTTAGAAATATTCCTACTTCAATAATATCTGTAACAAATGCATAGAAAGAGCACATGGCATGTTCTGTGCATGTAGAAGTTCTTTTTCTTTTTCTACACTTTTGCTAGAATATAAAGATGGGATAAATAATGTATACTGCATTGAAACAGATGAGGGAGAAAACTGTTTGAAAGAGATATGTGATTAGGTATTCGTGACAGGAGTCCAGAAAGAAGGGCTGCATAGGAAGTGGACTTGGGGGAAGGGATTGTACAACAATGAAAGAATTTTCTTTTACTTTTCAAAGAGAAGAGCAAACTAGGGGGGAAGTTGATGGGCAGGGAGAAAAGTGCAACAATGAATAAATGGGAAAAAAATTGAGTAAAAATACACACACACACACACACACACACACACACACACACACACGAGAATAGCCTCTGGTACATAATAGCGCTCAACGGCTATTAAATTAGTAAGTAAAGTGATTAAAGGAAACACTTTTACTGAAATGAATACAGTTTGTAAAGGAAAAACTCACAAATTTATTTCATTTTCATCTTACATGTTTGTCTTTCCTTAGGAGAGACATGCTTAATAAAGAATTTCACTTTTTAGTTACCAATGTTTTTCACTTCAGGATTATGCATAACTTACAAAGACCAAAGAAATTAGGCAAATGGCATCCATTCATTTTTTTCATAAGTACCTTGGAAAGGTCCTACATGACCAAGTCCACATCCACCATCTTCATCATCATTATGTCTAGCGATACTTACAGCTTTGCATGCTACTTTGAGGACCAGCTCAAGCTACAATATTTTTTGTTACCTCACCTGCATATGAGAGTTAGACAATGAATAAAAAAGACCAAAGAATAATCCGTAACTTTTCATTATGGTGGAGGTGAAGACTATTGAACTGTTAAAAGCAGTGTGGCCAGTACAACGAGGCCAGCATCAGACCTCTATTAAATCCACAAAGAGGGAAACGTGCTCATTTGCAACATCAACAACACAAAATTGACTTCTATGAAGTCAGATATTCCCCCATGCTCCCATACCTTCTTCTACCGATTGTAACATCAATTATCCATCCCAGAGCTCTAAATGTTCTATTTCTGGATCTACTAATCTGTTGTGGTGGCCGTACATAACTCACAAAAAAATATTCATTGTTATGGGGTTTATTAGGGAGTTATTATTGTTGTTTGGTGCTATCAAGTCATCTATGACTCACAACAATCCTATTAACAACAGATATGAACCTTGCCTATGCTGAACCATCTTCATGGTCTGTCCTGCTCAAGCCCATTATTACAGTCACTATGTCAACCCATCTCCTTCGAATCTTCTTCTCTTTCACTAATGCCCCACCTTTCTCAGCATGACATCCTTTTTCAAAGACTGGCCCTTCATGGCAACATGCACTAATTATGTGACATGAAGTATCACC
>NW_006399762.1:3487161-3498194 GCF_000299155.1 Elephantulus edwardii
TTAAACTTCCTCCAAAACAGAATTGCTTGTTGTTTTGACAGTCCATCGGATACTAAATACTCTTGTCCAAAACCACAACTCAAAGGCATTAATTCTTATTCTTTGGACCAGGCACATCTTAATCTTTAATATCTTTAATTGACATCTCCTTTTTCTTTTTTTTTTAAACTGACATCTCTGTAGTAATTTTAAAAAGGTCCTTGATAGCAGATTTTTTTCCAATGTAGCAACACTTTTGATTTCTTGACTGCTGTTTCCATGGAGGTTGTTGGTGGATCCAAATAAAATGAAATTGTTGGCAACTTCAATCTTTTGTCCATCTATCATTATGTTGCCTGTTGTGGTGAGGATCTTGGTTTTCTTGATGTTGAGATATAACACATATAAAAGGCTATATAGTCTTTGATCTTCTGCAGCAAGTAATTCAAGTCTTCTCACTTTCATCAACAAAGGTGTGTTATCTGCATAATGCAGGTTGTTGATGAATTTTCCTCTGCTCTTGATACTACATTCTTCTTCAATAGTCCAACTTCTTCTCCTTTTTATTTTTTTATGGCACCAACAGTCTTTATTTGTTGTTACAGAGAGATAAAGGGAACACGACACCTCCTGCTTCCAAGTGTTGTTTCAAGTCTTGGCCTGTGAACTCCAAAAAGCAAAAGTCCAGGTTCTTGAATGATTTTCTCAGTATGAAGATTTTATAGGTGTGGATAAAGGTTACAAAACTGATACACACTTTTCTTGATTTTAAACCATACAGTGCTTCCATGCTGTCTTTGGGCAACAGTTTCTTAGTTAAGGTATAGGTTTCATGTTTAGGAAGTAATATGCTGCGACTTATGTAGGAAACACACGATACAATTCTTAAGCCAGGACAGCTTCTCAGGTATGTTTGCAGACCTTTCAACCTCTTGGATCTGGGCCAGTTACACAGCTCTTTTAGTCTTGTCCATTATGGCTCTTAATCCCATTCTTCTCTCCCCCCACTTCCTACTCCAAGTCCACCAGTAAGATTAGGTGAAGGCCCTGAGCTCTGGATCTATTGTGCAGCATTTCTAGCTAAATTCTGTCTCACACCAGTTTCTGCTTTTCTGTCACCACCGTTGCTGTCGCCACAGTGGTAACTAAATCTGATCTTTACTTGTCTTGAAATAGAATCTTTAGCCCTAAAGGATTTCTTATTTCTTGATAGTATTGAGATTCCCATTTCTGCCTCTGAACCTGTTCAATTTAAGTTTGTTGGCATGACAAAACCGACGAATTTCCTTGTTAGTATTTACATGTTCACTCCCCAAAAGTACTCTTTACCTCATTCACATTATTACCATTGTGCTGCCCTGCCATGTAGTGAAAGTCAAAGCCACTGTCACAAAAACCCATGCTGAACAATCAAGCTATTGTCCCTCAAATTGCAAGAGGAAGAAAATTTGTCTTGGAAAAAGTTCAGCCAGACCATTCCTTAGAATCAAGCATGGTGTGACTTTGTCTCATGTGCTTTGGTTGTGTTATCAGGAGGGAACAGCCTCTGAAGGATTTAATGCCTGTAAAGTACAGAACGAATGAAAACAGAGAAGACCCTCAGTGAGATGTACTGACATAGTGGTTACAGTACTGAGCTCAAACATAGTAGTGATTGAGATGATGTCACAGGGTAGTTCATTGTAAATGGGGCTTTTAAGAGTTGGAACTCTTTGCAACTCCCACAAAGGTGTGATGCTTTTGTCATGTTGGCCTTTAGCAGCTTCTTGATTCAGCAATTCCTATTCATCCATCATAGATGTGGAGAATTTACTAATAAGGCTCAAATGACTTGCCAGCAATTTTGCCTCATTTGGAGAGATGATGGAAGACCTGCTTTATGCTTTGGTACTGCAGGATGGAGCACATAGATATTATGGGGCATACCTGGTTTTTAAATAGTATGGATTTAGTAGAATAATAGTGTAGAATACAAGAAAATCTGTGCTTTCAAGGACAAGAAATGATACAACAAATAGAACATTTACGTGAATAAGAAATGTTGGCTTTTACTGTTAGATGTGTCATTGACTCCAACATATAGTAACCTATACACCAAGATGAAACCTTGTCCCATCCTGTGCCAACTTCAAGTATGCTGTCTTTTTCCAAAGACTGATCTTATATGGTAAAATGCCCAAAGTATATGAGATGAAATCTCACTATCCTTGCTTCTAAGGAGCCCTCTGACTCTACTTTTTTCAGTTGACAGTGTATTCAATATCCTTCACCAATACAATTCAAAGGCATCAATTCATCCCCAATCTTCCTTATTCATTGGCCAACTTCCACATGTACAACAAGCAATTGAGAATACCATTATTTGGGTCAGACACACCTAAGTCTTTAAAGTGATATCTTGAAAATTTTCCCAATGCAATACATCAGGAGCATACCTAAAAGCTTAAATGCACCTTAATTGGCCCTTATAGGAACTGGTTAATTCACTGCTGGACAGAGTTTTAGCCATTTGTGAATCTCTTTCTGGTTTTGTAATCTCAATAGCTATTTAAAATTAATTTATTCCTTGACCCAAAATTCAGCATTTCAACAACTTTTTTTTTCCTAAGTAGAAGACTCTGTATTTTTATTTTTGTGGCAAGTCTCTTCAACAACTTAAAAAAATTTTTTTGTTTTGTTTTTAACAACATTTACATGTAAAATTCAGTGATGTTAAATGAACAGCAACAACCATAACTAGTAGTCATTTAAAAGCTTTTCCATCACTCTTAACAGAAGCTCAGAGCCACTGAAATAATGACTCCTTTCCATTCTCTTATAACTCTCTGTAGTCTCTAATAGACTTTAGTCTCTATACATCTAATAAAGGCAATTGTATAACCTGAGTGCTCTTAATCAAATTAAAAGAAAAATGAACTTGTATGGTTTCATTTTGGTTATTTTTTAAGTCAGAGATTATCAATTCTGAATAGGATGCGCTTTGAGAGCAGGCAGAACAACGATGCCTATTGGTCCTGGGACCTAATAGAAGACACATGTGGCTTTGAGTATTTCTCTTATCACTCAAGGATTTGACTGCCAAGAAGGCAATGCATTTGTGTTTAACTTAGTTGAACAAGAAAACATTTAGTATACATTTTATAATTTGATCCAAAGAAAATTGAATTCCATCTGTCATTCTGTGGAAAGACAGAGAATGCCTGGAAATCAATGATAGATGCAACTCCACATAGAAGTGACTGAATAATTTTTCTGCTTGCCTTAGGGGATTTGGTTACATGTTCTAATAGCTATTCTTCTGTAGCATTACTATCCTTGGGGAGTAAGGCTTCTAACCCAAAGGTCACATATCTCTGGTGGTTTCAATTCACCAGCAGCTCTGAGGGAGAACAATAGACAATTTCCTCTCATGAGATTTACACCCTTGGAAATTCAATGGAGGGTCACCTATGAGTTAGCTCTGACTCAACAACAATGAGTTTGATAAGATAAGCCTTGTTTTAGGATCTTTACATCTGTTTACAAAATTTTTCTTCAAATAATCTATAAGTACTTTGTTGTTGTTGTTATGTGCCACTGAATCAGCAACTCATAGCATCCCCACGTATAATAGCTCTGAAGCCTGTCCTATCCTTAGTGAATCTCACTGACTCTGACATATTTACCCCCATTGCTTCAGTTACCATGTCAGTTATCTCATCTGAGATCTTCCTCTCCTGTTCTGTCCCTTCATGATGTCCTTTTCCAAGGATGGGTACATCCTGGCCTGTGGGAAGCCACCCCGAGTGGTTCTTAACTCTGGCATGAGCAACACTATTCTGTCTGTGGACCTCATTTTACATACTCACTTCTGACACTCAGAGGCCGCCCCGCCCACCTCAGGGAAACTGCTTACCACTAGATCAGTGTTGTAATTCAATGCCTTGGGGCGTGCCCCTCCTTCTTATTGTAAACTGATATCCTGGGGCTGGGTTTCTGTAGCAGCCTACATTAGAGACCTAGGCAGTTCCCTACATAAGCCTGTGAAAAAATTCAATAAAGGGGGACTTGATCAGAAAGCCTGTCTTGCCCTCATTTCTCGCGTCTCTTGTCCCTCCTCAATCCCCACTCCTCCCCCTTAGGTCACTTCAAAAACCCCGCAGGCCGGGACACTGGCCATGTCCTCAAAGTATGTGAGATGGAGCTGCAAGTCCTTGTCTCTAAGGAGAAACCTATTTGTTCTCCTGATGGTCCATGGTTCAATACTCTTCTCCAGTACCACAACTGAAAGGCATTGATTCTTTTTCTGTCATCTTTATTCATTGTACAGCTCTCTGATGCATCGCAAGAAATTGGGATGGCCATGACCTGGATCTGGTACATCTTGGTCTCTAGACTAACGACATTGCTTTTTAGCACTTTGAAGATGTCCTTGACAGGAGACTTCCCCAATGCAGTTAGTCTCTTGATTTCCTGACTGCTAAGAAAACGAACAGGTTTGACCTGGAGAGGGTTGAAGCTGGGCTGCTCCTTGGAGGCAAGGATTCTGAAGCTTCCTCTGATATACTTTGGACATGTTGCAAGGAGGGACCAGTCCTTGGAGAGGGACGTTATGCTTGGCGGAAGGAGAGCACAGGAGAGGAAGACCCTCAATGAGATGGATTGATTCAGTGACTGGGGTAATGGGAGTAGGTGTGTCTGAGATAGTGAGATTGACACAGGATAGGGCAGAGTTTAGGGTTGTTGTACATAGGGTTGCTATGAGTCACAGGTAAGTTAACAGCACATAACAGCAACAACAACAACAGTGCCAAGAGTGCTTTGTGTTTCCCTAATTTTACTTATGAAGAAACTGAAGTTCATAATGGTTAAATAATTATGCTCCTGGTCACTCAACTATTACATGGGGTGGATGGATTGTAGATAATGAGCCTGCAAAAGCTGACTACAGAATCTGTGCTAAACCCTCTTCTC
Source organism: Elephantulus edwardii (assembly GCF_000299155.1). Taxonomy (NCBI): domain Eukaryota; kingdom Metazoa; phylum Chordata; class Mammalia; order Macroscelidea; family Macroscelididae; genus Elephantulus; species Elephantulus edwardii. Next base: position 3,492,094 of record NW_006399762.1, read on the forward strand.
TCTGGCTCTTGAAGGCAGGAAGTCATAATTAGCAGTCATTCAAATTCTTAGGGATGGAATGAACATTAGAATTATAGAGTTCTTGTGGGTCGTTGTGTATATTATCTCTAAAGTCTCTGCTTATGCTGTTCTACTAACAGAATTTCTAGTCTGTGATGACACTATTTCTCTAGATAGGAAGTTTTAAAATCCTTTTTTCATTTTAAAAGAAAATAATTATCTCCCGTAAGAATGGAGGTGTTGTCTCTTGGGTCCTCGCTTCCAAAATGACAAGAGAGAAGGAGAAAGAAGCAACATCATGCCACGTGCATAGGCTGCACAAACTGCACTGGCTGATCCCGAAAGAAAAGGCAATTAAAAATTCATAATTGAAAATATAGTAGAGGCAGCTGCCATTAGGCAGATTTTTGAAGCGAGTGTCTTCGACACATATGTGCTTCCAAAACGCTTTGTGAAACTGCACTATTGTGTGAGTTGTGCCCTTCACAGCTCTGTGGTTAGGAACTATTCTTGTGAAGCCAGGAAGGACAGAACACCTTCACCCAGATTTATACCTGCAGGTGCTGCCCCATGACACCCACCAAAGCCCATGTAAGGATTTGATTCCTTAAAGGCTGATAGAAAAAAAAAATTAATCTGAAAGAAAATAAAAATGAAAATGATATTTAAAACAAAAAAATGAGAGTGCTCTGGGTTGTGTCCCTCAAAAAATCCTATCTGTTTATGGTTATTGTTATAATCCTATTTGGGAATAAGTCTCTGTTATGTTAATAAGGGAAGATTAGTGAAGGCTGTTTTGAGTCAATCTCATACAAAATACAAAAAGGGGAAATTAAACAAGCCAAGGTGGAAGAAGAGAGATACCAAGCCACATGGAGCTCTCCAAGGGACCAGGCACAGAAGTTGAACAAAGACCAATCCTCAGAGCTGACAGAGAGAGAAAACCTTTCCCTACAGCAGGTGTCCCAGATCTGGACTGTCAGTCTCCTAACCTAGGAGAAAACAAAGAACACAAATTTCTGCTTTTTAAAACTATCAATTTGTGATATTTCTGCTATAGTAGCACTAGATAAGTAAGACAGGAGGATAGCTATTGCATCTCTCTGTGGTCTCCTTTATTGAATAACTAAATATCTCCAATACACAAATGTTTTTAACATGGTATTAATACTTTTTACCATTTTCCCAAAATAAAAAGGATAATCAAATCTCTAGTACACTGAATGCTGTTTTTTATAGCCTAAGGTTTAAATTTTAATCAGCTTCCTATCTTTTTATCTCTTTAAGTGAGTAACTAATACTTTCAGCTATTTTTCATATGATTTCTGAGGAACTGGGTCTCCATCTATTATGAGTGGTGAAAGTAGTTTGTGTGTATATTCTGGTCTCAAATGCAGGATTTTGCCTTTATTTCTGTTAAAAAATGCATCTTAAGAGTTTTGTGTAGTATTATATCCTGCCAAAATTGTTTCAGATATTAGAAACTCAGAGTTGAGATGGACTTTAAAGTCTGTCTATGGATCTTGTGAAGGCAACCCGAGTCAGTAGAGTGTATTATAGGTAATGAAAGACCTCAGGGCATGGGTTATTTCCTCACATTTTGCACACTGCTGGACTGTGGAGAACAGACAAAAAAATGTACTCAGGGATGAAAAGAGCATTCATCACTTCAAGAAGTCTTAATAGGATCATCAAAAGTGGTGACTTGGAAAAAAGGATATTGCAGGGCTTGGTGTGTATTTTTATTCCATTTGTGCTTGGTAAGGGAGCTCTGGTGGCCTAATGACAAGAAGTTGTGCTGCAATCCTGAAGCCATGTAGTTCAAGGCCTCCAGCCGCTAAATTCTATGATGAGGAATTTGATTACGATAAGTTTTCATGCTTTGAAAATGGTTACTCAAATCACAATTTTAAAAACATGGTATGACTAAAAAAAATTTTCCATGATGGATAATTTTAATCTACCATTGACCATGTTTTTTAATTTTTTTCTTAGATAGATCTCAATTCAAAATTAGAAATGTTTTGTCTATGTTCTCTGTATCTGAGATCCTGGAAGCAAGGATTAAAATGTTGCCCTTTAGGTAATGGTTTTCATCTTTGGGCTGTCCAGCAGAAAGATATGATTTCTGGACTTTTATAAGTCAACAGTTCCAATGATTGAATTCTTGGAACTTGAAATTTGAATAGATGCTTTCCACCAATTAATTGAGCAACAGTATTAAAGTTGAAAGAAAAGAACCTTCAGTTTTTCTAGGGTCCGTTTTCACTAGAAAGAAAATCATAAAAGTAAAAGAAAACAACAGCCATTAAAAACCCTAATCAAACAAACCCACTAGTGGTCAATTTGAATTTAAACTCATCATGATCCCATACACGTCAGAGGAGAACTGTGACACAACATAGGAACTTGCAATGGCTAATTTTTCAGAAGTTGATCACTAGGGCTTTTTTTCTGAGGTGCCTATTGGTAGATCTGAACTGCCAACAAAAGACTTTAATGCATATATACATAGGCAATCAGAAAATAGGCCCGGTGACTTCAGGAGTAGTATCTTGCCAAGCCTATTTCTACTCCATGTTGGTACCTTCTGTATCTACTTCATACTCATAGGAGACCCTAAAGAACAATATTCCTTTAGGACAAATTCCCAAAGAACAAATGAATTCACTTTGAATGAAGTGCAACTATGGCACTCCTTAGAGGCAAGGATGGTGACAATTTGTCTCACAAACTTTGGGCATGTTGGCAGGAAAGCCAGTCTTTGGAAAAGGACATTATGCTGGGAAAGGTATGTCAGAGAAAGGTAAAAAGTCTCTCAACAAGATGTATTGACACAGAGACTATAACAATGAGCTCAAGCATATCAGAGATTGTGAGGATGACACAGGATAGGGCAAGGCTCTGATCTGTGGTGCATAGGGCTGCTATGAATCATGCTCAACCTGAAGGCACCTAACTACTACAACAGTAATCAGTTATAAAAGAAAAATATTGTCTTTTATTAATCTGAAAAATACCGTGTTTTCACTCTTTTTTCTGTTAAAATTTATCACACAGTAGAGTTAAAATAAAAATTATTGCTATTTCAACTGTATCTCTAATTTCTATTCTGAAAGTGCATGCTAAAGAATAAATTCTTATTTATATTCAACGATCTAATAGTGTCACAACAGAAAGAACAGAAATGTAGATTACTTGTCATGATTGGAAATGATGTAAGAGACCATCTAACACATCACTCTCCTCTATCAAAAAGCAACAACAAAAAATTGAGAATATGAAATGAATTATTTAAGGTTCAGTGGTGTCAATATGAAGGTGTAGGATTGACATTTACAGAAGGGATGACACCAAAATGACTATAAAATTTTAATGCAGTGCTTCAGCAGTTATTTATTATGTTTTTTACAAAATATATTACCTTATAGTTAGTTTTAACAACAAAAACCATTTTTAAGCTCATCTCACATATATATCCATTTTATCTACAAGGATAAAAATTTAATACTAATTTAGTTTTTTAACCCTCTAATGCACTCTAGTCACAGCTAGCATTATTATCCAATAACAATGAGGCTATGACACATCTGGTTTCATCTGCATGAATTTCAGCCATATACTGTTGTTTTTATTGTTGCCAGTATTTATCAAATTTTATAGTTGTTTTTTTCTGATTTTCTAGCTACAATACTGTGACAAGTAATATTTGTAAACTTGCATCCTTAACTTTTTAAAAAATGAACAAGTAATTAAATACAGAATAAAAGTTAAAACTTCCACTCAGTTACACATACTATTTTTTTAAAAAAATAGTTAAGTACAGATAAAATTTATTAAGTAAGAAAGTTTTAACTTAACAGGGCCACTGACTTGCCTGTGACCCATTGTGATCCTATGGACAGCGGCTTTGATGCCTGTCCTGTCCTGAGCCAGTCTTATTGACTGTAATACACTTACCAAACCCATTGCCCCAGTTACTGTATCAATCCATTTCTTCTGGGGTCTTCCTCTCCTGTGCTGTCCCTTCACCTTTCTTAGAATTATGTCTTTCTCCAAGCACAAGTGCACAAAGTACATGAGACAGAGCTTCAAAATCCTAGCCTCCAAAGGAGAAACTTGGTTTCACCCTCTCCAAGACACGCCTATTTGTTTTCTTGGTGGTCCATTGTATGTTCAAAACTCTTCTTAAGCACCACAATTTGAAGGCATCACTTTTCTGTCTGTCATCCTTAGTCATTGTCCAGCTCTCTGGTGTATAGAAAGTAATTGAGTCACGGCCTGCCTCAGGCACACCTTAGTCTTTAGACTGACATTATTGCTTTTCAGCACTCTGGAGAGGTCTTTGACAGGAGATTTTCCCAATGCAGTTCTTCTTTTGAATTCCTGACTTCTGGTGTCATGAGTGTTGATTGTGGAACTGAGAAAGCTCTATTTGTTAACACCCTCAAAAGATTAGATGATTCTATCCTCAAAATAGGTGAGAATAGATGCTCTTACCAATACTACTAAAACGAATAATGCTATAATTCAATGCAGATTTTACAAAACAATTTTTTGCTAGTATTCATATAATCTAAGAAATATCACACTTAACCCATTTACAAATATATCATATATTATTCTGTGACAGTATTAGAGCCCTAGTGGCCTACTACATAGGGAATTGCATTTCGAACCCAAAAGTCCCACCTCTCTGGCAGTTTGAATTCACCAGTGGCTCCAAGGAAGAAAGATTGGCAATCTCCTCATTTGTGATATAAAGCCCCACAGACCCAATAATGGAAGGTCAGCTATGTGTTGGTTCCAAATTTGATGACAAAGAGTTATTGTTTTGCTTTGGGTTTTTTTTTTCTTTATAGGTTTTACATGAGCACAGGTGTTCTGGGATTCCAATTCTTCTCATTTTTAGCCAGGATTTGTTGTAATCCATACAGTCAAATGTTTCTGTATAGTCAATAAAACACAAATAGACATTCTTCTGATGTTCTTTTCTTTCAGCCAAGATCCAACTGACATTAGCAGATAGATCCTCGTGTCACAGACTCATCTAACTCCAACTTGAACTTATGGAAGTTCTCTCAACTTTGGATACTCTTTTGCAAGGTTTTATGTGAGTGATATTAAGGATATTGTTTGATAATGTTCATATCCTATTGAATTTATTTCCCAGTTCTCCATACTAGTAAATCTGGAATAATTTAAGCCTTCAGTTCTCTCAGCTTGAGAAATGTAGAGTGAGTTCTTTCTTTTTTATTCTCAACTTGACTTTGTGCATGTATTCAAGGTACTGTATCCAACTAAAAGTTAATATGCTTTCTTCTCAAGTGCACATGTCATATTCTCCAAAACTGATAATATATTAGCACACAAAACAAGGTTCAATACATTAAAAACATTTAAATTATATAAACTATCTTCTCAGATCACAATGTTATAAAATTAGAAATAAAGGGCATGAGGATAAAACTTACAAAACCACCCTTGTGGAAGCCAAATAACAACATGCTAGATCATGATTGAGTTATAGAAAAAAATAAAAAAGTTCCTCAAAACAAATGAAAATGAAAATACAACATGTCAGAACCTCTGGGATGCAGCTAAGGCAGCATTCAGAGGACAGTTCATAGCAATAGGCAAATACGTACGAAAGGAAGCAAGAAGCAAAATTCATGATCTAATTAAACACCTCCATCAAAAGGAAAAAAAATCCCAACAGCCCAGCAATCTAATTTCACAGCTTCTAGAAGGAAGGAAATGATAAGGATAAGAGCTGAAATAAATGAAATTGTTGTTGTTGTTAAGTGCCGTCGAGTCGTTTGCGACTCATAGCGACCCTATACACAACAGCCCTAAATCCTGCTTTGTCCTGCGCCAACTGCACTGCCTCTGACACACCCATCCCGATTACCCAAGTCACCGAATCAATCCATCTCATAGAGGGTCTTCTCCTCCTGCGCTGTCCCTCCACCCTCCCAAGCATGATGTCCCTCTCCAAGGGCCCGTCCCTCCTGGCAACATGTCCAAAGTATGTCAGACGAAGCCCCAGAATCCTTGCCTCCAAGGAGTAGCTTGGTTTAATCCTCTCCAAGATGAATCTG
>NW_006399762.1:3500500-3515055 GCF_000299155.1 Elephantulus edwardii
TTGGTGGTCTGTTCCACAATCAGCTCCTGGCCTAGTTTTCACAGCTGATATTTTCTCCAGAGGTTCCTTCCACAGATGTAATCGATCTGATTCCTAGGCATACCATCAGGTGAAATACAGGTATATAACTTGTGTTTATGTCTCTTAAAAAATGTATTTGCTATGAATAAGTCATTGTGCCAAATTAGATTATTCTCTCTCCAGCTCCATTTCTGTCACCGAGTCCATGTTTTCCAACTACTGAATCTTCTTCTTTGTTCCTGACTTTTGCATTCCAGTCACCCATTATTATCAATGCATCTTAATTGCATGTTCGATCAATCTCCGATTGTAAAAGTTGGTAAAAATCTTCTATCTCCTCTTCCTTGGCTCTGGTTGTTGGTGCATATATTTGAATAATAGTGGTATTCACTGGACGTCTTTGTATGCATATAGATGTTATCCTGTCACTGACAATATTGTACTTCAAGATGGATCTAGCAATGACTTTTTTAACTATTAAAGCAACTCCGCTTTTCCTCACCTTTTCAGCTCCAGTGTAATATATCATATGGTCATCCGACTCAAAATGTCCCATGCCAGTCCATCTCATCTCACCAGTGCCTAGTATGTCAATATTTATGCGTTCCATTCCTTCCTTAACAATATCTAATTTTCCTATATTCGTTGTTCTCACATTCCATGTCGCAATCACCAGTGTCTGCTTACAACTGTTCCTCTTTCTTTGTATTTCCATACTTGAAAACTCAACCTCCTTTGCCGTTTCTGTTATCTAATAAAAAGCTATACTCTGACATACTTTGGGCAAGTTGCAAGGAGGGATCGGTCCTTGAAGAGGGACGTTATGCTTGAAAGGGTATAGGGATGGAGAAAGAGAAGGAGACCATCGATGAGATGGATTAATATAGTGACTGAGGTAATGAGGGTACGTATGTCAGAGACAATAAAGTTGGCACAGGATAGAGCAGGTTTCAGAGCTGTTGCACATAGATTCACTATGAGTTGCAAGTGACTTGACAGCATATAGCAACAACAACAACAACAACAACAACATAATCTGATAAATTTTAAAATCTAGAGGAAATGGACAAATTTCTCAAAATTCACACCCTAACCAGATTGACATTGACAGATAAAAGAACATGAACAAATCCACCACAAAAGAAGAAATTGAGCAGGTTGTAAAAAGACTGCCTCACAAAAAAGTCCTGGCTCAAATGGCTTCATGACTGAATTTTACTGAACATTCAGAGATGAACTATCAACAATACTATTTAAATTATTTTTAAAAATATAGAAAAAAGAGGGAAATCCCCCAAAGACATTCAACAAAGTAAGCATAAACCAAAACCATTCATAGAAATTACTGAAAACGAAGACAGCATATCAAAAAAAGATTCATCATGACCAAGTGGGATTCATAAAAAGGTATGCAGAGATCGTTCATTATAAGAAAAACAATCTAAGCAATTCATCATATTAACAAAAGGAAGAATAAGAACCACAGGACCTACGATTTGACATAGAAAAGGCCTTTGACAAAATTCGACACCCATTCCTGATTAAAGCACTCAAGAAAGTAGAAATGGAAGGGATTTTTTCAACATAGTGAAAAGTATATATACAAAACCAAAAGCTAACATCATTCTCAATGAAGAAAGATTAAAGGCATTCCTCTTGCAAACAGGGACCAGATAATGATGCCCATTTTCACTACTCCCATACAGTACTGTATTGGAAGTACTAGCTAGGGAAATGTGACAAGAAAAGGAAATAAGAGGCATCCAGATTTGCAACGAGGTGGTAAAAATCTTGCTATATGCAGAAAACATGATAGTGTACACAGAAAACCCTCAGGACTCAACAAGAAAACCTTAGACCAATTTAGTAGAATGGCAAGATATAAGGTCAATATACAAAAATCAATGGGATTCCTCCATAGTAACAACAACAACAAAAAAAAACACAGAGAAGAAAACCAAGAAAGCAATATCATTTACAATAGAAAATAGTCAGCAGTACCCTCTGACATATTTGTTCTCTAGGTCATTTTTGAGAAGTTCAGTGCTCTTCTCTAACACTACAGCTCAAAGCTGTCGATTCTTTTTCTGTCATATTTATTCATTGTCCAGGTCTCAGATGCATATTTAGTAATTGAAAAGACTATGGCCTGAATTAGATACACCATAGTCCTCAAACTGACATCATTACTCCTCAATAATTTGGAAAGGTCCCTAACTGCAAATTTACCCAGTGCAATGCATCTCCTTATTTACTGACTGCTTGTACCAAGGGTGTTAATTGTGGGTCCAAGCAAGATGAAGCTGATGATAGTTTCAATCTCCTCTCCATCCATCATGACATTATTGGTCCAGTGGTAAGAATCTTTGTTTTCTTGATACTGAGATGCAGTCCATACAAAAGGCTGCATTCCTTGATCTTCTGCAACAAGTGCTTCAAGTCCTCCTCACTTTCAGCAAGTAGGGTTGCATTATCTACATAACACAGACTATTGATAAGTCTCCCTCCAATCCTGATGCTTCATTCCACTTCATACAGTCCAGCTTCTCAGATAATATTCTCAGCATATAGATTGAACAGGTATGGAGAAAGAATACATCACTGCTATTTATTGTGTTTGGAAAGAACATTGTTAATGATAAAGTACTTGTCTGTAAGTTTGCTGAACTAAGACTACTTGGGGTTTGGGGTTATTGTGGTACTGATATCTTTGCCACTGGTTTGTCAAATTCCAAAAGGAACCTTGGACCCATCTAGGATGGGTTTTGGTAGAATTCCCTGATTAAGACAGACTAGAAAGCAGGATGGGTCATACACTTTCTAAATAAAAGGCTTTGAAAACCCTATGAATACTATAGTCATAGTAGTGTAGAGGCAGAGCCCAGTTGAAATGAGAAAAATCAATAACACACATTGTTTAACAATTTGTACATGGAATGTTCATAGCTTGAATGTTGGAAAACTGGATATTGTTAAAAATGAAAGAGAACACATGCATATTGACATGCATATTGGCATTAGTGACATGCAATGGACCAGAAAATAATATAGTATACTATGCAGGGAATGAAAAATAGAAGAAGAATGTGTTGCATTTATAATAAAAAAAGTCAATTTCAAATTCTATTCTGAAACACAGTGTTGTGAGTGATAGGATAATATCCATATACATACAAAGAAGACTAGTTAACATAACTATTATTTAAGTATATGCTCATGCATCTAGTGCTAAAGAGGAAGAAATTGAGAATTTTTACCAAATTTTGAAGTCTGAAATTGACCGAACATGCAATCAGGATGCATTAATGAAAATCAGTGACTAGAATGCAAAAGTAGGAAACAGTGAAGAAGGAGCAGTAGTTGGAAAATATGGGCTTGGTGATAGAAATGAGGCTAGAAATAGAATGATTGAATTTTGTATTTTCAGTGATTTATTAATTGCAAATGCCTTTTTTAAAAGACACAAATGATGACTTTACATGTGAATCTTACCTGATGGGTTGCATAGGAATCAAACTGGCTACATTTGTGGAAGAATTTCTTGGAGAAGCTCAATATCAGCAGTCAAAACTAGGCCAGGGGCAGACAGTAGGTCAGATCATCAATTACTCATATGCAAGTTCAAATTGAGGTAGAAGAAAAATAAGTCCACAGGAACCAAGATATGATCTTGAATCAATTCCATTGGAATTTCATGATCATCTTAAGAATAGTTTTGAGTCATTGAACACCAACGATAGAAGACTAGATGACTTGTGGGATAAAATCATCCATGAAGAAAGCAAAAGGCCATTACAAAAACAGAGAAAGAAGAAAGCGAAATGGATGTCAGAAGACACGCTTTCCAAAGATTGCACTGCAATGTCGAGAAGCTAACTCTAAAGGAAAACATGTCAAAGAAAAAGAGGAAAACACTACATGGTTTAAAATTAATAAGGGATTATATCAGGATTGTAGTCTCTCTATATATGTATTCAATCTGTAGGCTGAGCGAATTATTCAAGAAACTGGACTCTTTGAAGAAGAATGTGGCATCAAGATCAGAGGAAGTCTCATTAATAACCTGTGGTATGTAGATGATACAACCTTGCTTGCAAAAAGTGAGGAGGACGTGAAGCACTTGTTACAGATGATGAAAGAATGTAGCCTTCAATATGGATTGCATCTCAACATTAACATCTTATGACTAGACCAATAGGAAACATCATGATAGAAGATTGAGACTGTCAACAACTTCATCTTAATTGGATTCACAATTAACTCTCTTGGTATCAGCAGTTGGGAAATCAGGACACATACTGCACTGGGAAAATCTGCAGTTAGGGACCTGTCTAAAGAGGAGAAAGAGGCCATAGAGGCACAGGGCTGTGAATGTCTCCTTGAAAGGGCAAGAAGGAGTAATAATAGCATAGTCCCTCACTGCTCTAGAGCAGAAGGCAGATCAATAGCCCCTAGCCCAGCACCATGTTGCCTCTAGAGCCCCAGCAGCAGCAAGAGGTTTGTTTGTTTTTTGTTGACTCACAGACTCAAGTGAGTGGGAAATGCAAATAATATTTCACAATAATATAATCTTTAGCCCAACAGTTCCAGGGCCCAATTCCTTAATAAGTTTAGGCTCTGGTCTCAGTTCAGTCACATCCGAATAATCCAGCAAAGTTTGCCTCAGAGCAGTTATAATCATCCAGCAAGAACACTCAAACCTTTAATGGTGGCCAGCACAAACGCAAGAAGCCTCAGGTCACATCTTGCCCCTATTTCTCCAGAACAATGCCACAGTCTCTCTACTACCATGGTCTTGCCAACACAAGCCTTGCTTGCCTCAAGTCTTGCTGCCACAAGTCTTACTCACCTCAAGCTTTTGTGCCCAATGTAGGCACAAAATCCTAGTCCCACAGCTGTTGATAATTTGCAAGACCATGACGATTTGCAAGACCGTGTACCTGAAGTTAAGATAGCTGGAGACCAGAATCAGCTAACACTAAAGGCTTAAAAAAAAGATCAACTTTTAGGCTAACATCACAGGATATCTCCAAATTATTGAAGAGTAATGATGTCAGTTTGTAGACTAAGGTGCATCTAATTCAGGCCAAGGTATTTCCAATAACTTGCTATACAACTGAGAGTTAGTCAATGAATAAGAATGACAGAGAAGAATTGATGCCTTTGAACTTTGATGTTGGGGAAGAGTACTGAACATCCTGTGGACTTCCAAAAGATCAAACAACTACGCCTTAGAGACATATATGTCTCATATACTCTGGGCATGTTGCTAGGAGGGGCTATTATTTGGAGAGGGACATGATACTAAAAGAGGCAGATGGTCAGCAAAGGAGAGGAAGATCCTCAAGTAGGTAGATTGACACAGTGACTGCTGCAATGAACTCTAGTGTTTCAGGAAGAGTGAGAATAGTGCAGGATAGGATAAGATACAGATCTGTTGTTCATAGGGTGGCGATAGGTCATACTCAAATTGATGGCACACAACAACAACAACAGAGACACAAAAGAGAGCTCTGTTTGCCTACCAGTAAAAAGCTGTGTTACAATCCTGAAGGCATGCAGTTTGATTGAATCCACTAACTACTCTATGGGAGAAAGATGTGCAGTCTACTTCTGTGGGATTAACTGCCTCAAAAAAGACCAAAACACCCAGCCTGTGGGTCAGTTCCAACTCAATAGCACATAATAACAAGAAACACAAAAGATCTTGGGAAAAAAGCTACTAAACACTACTGCAAGAAATCATAAGACCTAGCTAAATGGGAAAAAATTTTCTTGTTCACCATAGGAAGATTTAATGTGGTAAAAATTACAATCTTACCAAAAATAACCTACATGTTAAATATAATCGCAATAAATATGCAAAATTCTCTTTTTAAAGAGGTAGAAAGGCAACAAGCAAGTTTATTTGAAGAGGAAAGAGATCACAAATAAGCAAACCACTTCTTAGAAACAAAAATGAAGTGGGAGGCATAGCACTTCCTGATCTCAAAACTTACTATGAAGCTGTAGTAACCAGCATGGTACTGGTACAACTACAGATACACAGACCAATGGAACAGAATTGATATTCCACAAATTAGCCCATATACCTACGTTCAACTGCTATTTAGCAAGGAAACAAAGTCTATCAAATGGGGAAATGACAATATCTTCAGCAAATGGTGCTGGCAAAACTGGACTGCTACCTGTAGGATCCACATCTCACATCACACAAAATTTAACCCAAGGTTGATCAGAAACCTAGGAGTAAACCTCAAACCCATGAAGATTATAAGAAAAAGGCCTAGACTATGGTATATACAGGCTGGCAAATACAGTCAGAAATCCACAATTAGGAGAGGATCACATTGATGAAAGCGACCTTCTAAAGATTAAGTCTCTGGGTATATAAAAAACTTTTTTCAATAGGGTGAAGAGAAAACCTACAAACCAAGAAAAATTGTTTTACATCATTCTGATATTATACAGAAAACAGAATACTTTTCTAGATAAAAATGTCTTTATTTTTCCCAAGCCTTATAATTAGCAATAGAATGAAGAACTCTGAAGATTGATCTCTCTCTCTCTCTTTATGTGTGTTACAGGGAGAGTGGTTATGTATATTGCTGAGGAAGAGGATGGGAATAGTTCCAGCTTGTGGTCTCCTTCCCAGGAAAGCCTTCAAACATTTAAGATGATGGATGATGGGGAGTAAATGGGCAGAACATCAAGAAAACAAAGATTCTCACCACCAGACCAATTGACAGCACCACAACAGATGGAGAAGAGATTGAAGTTGTTAAGAATTTGATCTTGCTTAGATCCACACTCAACACTTTTAGCACCAGCAGTCAGGAAATAAAAAACATGTTGCTTTGGAAAAGTCTGTCATCAGAGACCTCTCCAGAGTGCCTAAGACCAATGATGGCAGGTTGGAGACTAAGATGCACTTGATCCAAGCCGTAGTCATCTCATTTACTTGCTATGCATCTGAGATTTGGACAATGATTAAAAATGACAAAAGAATAAGTTTAAGTTGTGGTGCTAGAGAAGAGTACTGAACATACCATGGACTGTCAAAAGGTCTAACAGGTCTGTCCTTGAGAGTGAAACCAATATTTTCCTTGCAGGAAAAGATTTTTGAAGCTCTATCTCACATATTTTGGACCAGTCCTTGGAGAAGGAGATCATGCTTGGAAGGGTGAAGGGTCAGTGCAGAAAAAGAAGACCCTGGATGCGATGATTTGACACAGTAATGACTGTGGCAATGGAGGCAGATGTTACAGAGATAGTGAAACTGGCTCAAGAAAAGGCAGGGGTCAGAGCTATTGTTCATAGAGTCACTATGAGTCATAGTCAAATTGATGGCACATAACAACAACAACAACAACAATACTAGAATATTTGCCAGCTTTTTTGCAGGGATAATGGGCAATCTCCTCTCCTGTAAGTTACAACTTCTGGAAAACCCACTGGAGAGTTGGTTCCAACTAAGCAACAAAGATTTCTTTTGAGGAAAAACTAGACTATGAATCCCTGGTGGCATAGTGCATAATGAGTTGCGCTCTGGGAGAAAACTGTGGTCTCCTTTGGTACAGATTTACAGCTTATGAACCTGATGGAGACGTGTTCTGAGTCAGAAACTACTTGGTGGCAGTGGAGTTTGTATATTAAAAGAAGATATTTATTATTGGTGGGTGTATTACATAGCCGCTTTTCTTGGAATTCTTTGGTTTTCATTTTTAAGACTTCAGGTCTCTATCTTGGATCTAAAACCAATAGTATTTACCTCAGTGTTTTATATTTATTCAGAGATATCACTTATGCTGCTGGGCATTGCTTTCCAGTCAGAACCAGCTCACAGCTGACCCTGCAATGGGTTTTCCAAGGTTTCAAATATCGTGGGAGATTGCCTATCTTTCTCCTGGGCAGCTGCTGGTGCATTCCAAATGGCAGTGTAGAGCAAAATCTCTAGGTCAAGTCACACCCTGGTGATTCCTATTACATTGTTTCCCATGATCTGGAGGTCAGGTGATGCGAAGAGCAAAACTGAGAGACAGAAAGCTGTACCAAAATTTCCCATGATCTGGAGGTCAGGTGATGCGAAGAGCAAAACTGAGAGACAGAAAGCTGTACCAAAATAGTAAAGACGGACACTATCTGGAATTTCTTTGTCAAAGAATTGATTGATTACCTTACAGTGGAATGAATAAGGAAGACCAAGAAAGAACGGATGCTTTTGCATTGTACTTTTGAAGAGCATTGAATACACTATGGACTGTCAAAAGAACAAACAAGTCTATCTTGGAGGAAGTATAACCAGGGTGCTCCTTAGAGGCAAGAATGATGCAACTGTATCTCATGTACTTTAAACATGTTGTCTGGAGGGATCAGTTTTTGGAAAAAGACATCATGCTGGGAAAGGTAGTGGGTCTGAAAAAGAGAATACCATGAACAATATAGATTGACATAGTGACTTGGGCTCAAGCATGGTAAAGACAGTGAGGATTATGCAGGATAGGGTAAGTTTTGGGTCTGTTGTACATAGCATCATTATGAGTAGAAGTCAACAGGATGACACCTAACAACAGCAGCAGCAGCAGCAGCATTAGAATACATTGTAGAAAGAGATTACAATATATTACATAATGGAGTATCAACTAGTCTACTTTTTGGCAAAACCAGTGAGGAACATAACCTAGATAGATTGACACATAAAATTAACCATGACAGCCTTAACTTTTCTAATATTAACTATAAAAATCTTATTGCCACCAACCCAGAACTGACTCATACATGACTCTCCATTAGGTTTCTGAGACTGTAAATTGTATGAGTGAGATTGCTCATCTACCCCCCCACATAGCTCATGGTGGATTTGAACTGCCGGAGAAGTGTGCCTTTGGGGCTAGTAGTCTAACTTTCTACAGATTACAATACCAAATTTTCCTTTCTAATAATAAGGCTTGATAAATACTTGTGCATATTGAGACTAAACAAGTAACGCATATTCATTTAAAATGCTTAAGTAAAATTTGAAGCAAGCTATAAAAATAATCTCAATGATGATTGAGGTCTTTGATTTTGCCAAGGAATAAATAATAAATCACGTTCTTTCCCTTTGTCAATACATTTTTTTAAAATTACTTATGTCTTTTGGATTCACTTCTATTCCTCTGTTCTCTCTCTTGAGAAATTCCAACTTTCTCGGCCACACTGCAAGCTCTTTCAACTGCCTTAAACCCTAACAAAATTACAGTGGCCGCTAGGAAACTGTGCTTTACTATCTTCTCCAATGGAAGTTCCTTCCAGTCTTGTCAATGTTTGAAAGAGAAAAGATTGCTGTGCAATTTTATCATCTGTTATCTGCATCACCTTGAACCCGTTAGTGGAAAATTTACCAGGTAAATGTTTCCCCAGGTTTTCTCAAGAGTACATCTGCTATTTAACTCAAATAATCTTTTATTCAATTTAAATTCCTTCTCCAGTGGCTTCATTTTTTATCTTTTTTAACTCCTTCCAAAATTTTTCCCAATAAAAAATATGTTTCCACTTATAATTAGTATTTATTAATTTTCCTCATTTATAAAGCCTTCCCTTATGATATTGGTTCTGCTGGCAGGATGCCCAGATGAACACCCAATAGAACTTCAGTCAGATCTGCTCTTCTTTGATTATACTCTAGATGGCTTTTATGTTATTTTACTTCTAGGGTCACAAAAATGTAAATGTTTTGCAGTTTTATTACACCATCTAGGTTTTTCCCCCCAGTGTCTTGGTGGTTTATTTCTTTGACTTCACTAATTTGACAAATATTTCTACTCCTCAAATACTATGCTTTCTTTCTGAATCCTTTGACAAATATTTCCTCTCAATATTAATTTTAAGAATGTCATTTAATGGAATCCTTAATTTTCAAAATAAAAATGTAATTGAGAGCTTACTGTGGTAGTACTGAATGCCTGCTGATACCTGAATACAAGATAAACTTAAATGTACTTTAAAAGGACATTTTAGAGAAGTTTGCTTTCACACAGATAGGACAGATGAAGTGGATAGTGACCATCTGTTTTTTATCTAGACTACGGAACTGTAAGAAAAACGTTAAGGAGAAGCTTGGAGTGGTTTAGATTCAACATGAGAAAAGGCTTCCTGTGAATAAAATATGTAAAAATTTGGAATGAGATTTTCTGGATGTCCCCCAAAATGGGACAAATTTGCCCTTGATGAGTGAAATATATTTCTATTAAGAGGAAATAGCTCAAGATTCTTTCTTACTCTGAAATTTTGACCCATGATCTTTTTAAAAAATTAAACACATTAAAAAATGGACATAAGCTATTATAAAAAAATAATAAGATAACATTTAAAAGTGAAACCAATTACAAATTTTTTTAAAACAATTTAAATTTATGATGTGATTCTGTTTTAATGCAATTTATCAATTTATTAATACTTTAATAATGTTTAGGCATTTATTGATAATATAAAGATAATTGAGACAAGTTGAACTAAGGACATCATGTTTGGTAAAGAAGAGGGTCAGCAGAAGAGGAAGACACTCAACTGGATGGTTGCAAAGGGGCTTAAAAAGCAATGATAGTGGTGAAGGACCAGATAGCATTCTTCTGTTATGCATAAGGTGTTGCAACAACAACACAATGAGATATGAGAAGGTTTCACAGGAAAAGGTGACGTTTGAGCTGTTCCTTGAAGGATGGAGAGAACTTTAGAGAATAAAGCTGGAATAAAGGGACACATTTCTTTCAAAGACCAGGATGAATAAAGATCTGGAATTCATAAACATCTGAACTGACTCAAGATCAGCTAGATGGGTGAAGAGGAGGTTCTGATAACAATAGCAAAAATAACAAAATTCGAGCAAGATCGTAAAATATCCATTTGGCTGTCAGAAAAAATTATAACCCATGATTCTTATTCATCGCAACAGATACTATAGGATACTAGAATCAGAGTGAATTAATACTGGAAAGTCCATTTGAGATGAAATAAGATAAAAGAATATGGGTAGGACAGAAATTTTAGCAGTCTGACTGGAAAGTTACATTCTTGGAGATGAGAGTAACACTCTCTCTAACCCAGTTTGTTGTTGTTGTTGTTATGAGCTGTCAAGTCTTCTGCAACATAGCGACCCTATGTGCAACATCCCTAAAACCTGCTCTATCCTGAGCCAACCCCATTGCCTCTGACATACCTACTCCATTACCCCAGTCACTGAGTCAATCCATCTCATTGAGAGCCTTCCCCTTTTCTGCTGTCCCTCCACCCTCCCAAGCATAATGTTCCTCTCCAAGGACTGGTCCCTCCTTGCAACATGTCCAAAGTATGTCAGATGAAGCTCCAGAATCCTTGTCTCCAAGGAGCAGCCTGGCTTCACCCTTTCCAGGATGACCCATTTTGTTCTCTTAGAAGTCCGTGAGCAGTCAATACTCTTCTCCAGCACCACAGATAAAAGGAAGGCATCAATTCTTCTATCATCCCTAGTCATTGTCCAGCTCTCTGATGCATAGCAAGTAATTGCAAAGACCATGGCCTGGATTAGGAGGACCTTAGTCTCCAGTCAGGCATCATTGCTCTTCAGTATTCTGAAGATATCCCTGATAGCAGACTTTCTCAATGCAATTCTTCTTTTGATTTCCTGGCTGCTAGTTCCAAGAGTGGTGATTGTGGAGCCAAGCAAACTAAAACTGTTAACAACTCAATCTCTGCACCATCTATCATGATGCTGCCAATTGGCCCAGTGGTGAGAATTTTTGTTTTCTTGGTTTTGAGCTTCAATCCATATTGAAGACTGCTGTTCTTGACAGCAGCAAGAACTTCAGGTCCTCCTCAGTTTCAGGAAGCAAGATTGTATCCTCTGCATAACGCAGGTTGTTGAGTCTTCCTCCAATCCTGATGCCACATTCCTCCTTATAGAGCCTCCCAGATTATCTGCTCTGAATATAGTTTGAAAAGGTAAACCCTTTCCATTAGCTTCTTAAAACAACTCATGTTCTCCAAACTTCAGGCATCACTGGAGCACATTCATTATTTTGGCCACATATACGCACAAGTTTCATTAATATTTACATAAATGTATATTAAAGCAAACAAAACATTTCATACGTTACTATTCACAGAAAATGAAAGTGAACATTTCATGATCACTTACCATTAATAAAATACTTCCATAAAAGTATACATTTGATGAAAATAAAATTATGTCACTGGATTCCAGCTAAATACAGTTGTTTGCATGGGCCTTTGGCCTTTTTTGTTTTTCTCTTTTCAGATATTATCCATTTTATTCATAAATCAGTCTCATCACACAAGGTCCAAGAGTACACAAACTGCAAGCTAAGAAATGTCAGATGCCTTCAAACTTTGTAGCCAATGATGACACACTTGCCTATTAGTAGCCACCAAGCCATTCAGCAAAGTTTTCTTAACCATGAGCTGCTTGAAATGACTGATTTGAGCACTACTGGCTATTTTTTTTTTCAGGCTTTGAATAGCTGTAGGGATCTCAGCAAGGGCTGGAGGAACCAGCTCCATTTTGACACAGTGCCAAAATGTGGCCAATTAAGGAAGGCTTCCAATAAGTCACAGCGGTGTTTACTATCACCAGGATACAGACAAAGTGGGCCTTAGTTCTAGGCCCACAAGCCTGACACCCCTACCCTGGGCCTTTGACCTTGAGTTCTACTTTCTCTTTGTTAAAAATGTAGAGCAGAAACTTATATTTTAAAGACACTGTAGCATTAATCTGAGAATTTATTTAAATCAATTAGAAACATTGAAACAAACTTAAGAGAGATGATTTAATGTTATGCAAAGAAACTAATGAGGACTATTTTTTTAATATACTTATTAAAGTATTTGAATACTTTATTTGAAACACAAATAAGGTATTTGAATACCTTATTTGAAACACACCCTGTTTGTGCTAGTTTGTTCCTATTCATGATATGGTGTTTATTTTTCTTGATGTCTTAATTGTTCTCTATGCAAAATGTTAATTTCAAATAGCAAAGCATGAATTTTAAGTCAAGATATTTTTGGATGCAAGTTAAAAAAACAAATAAAAAACCCAAACCAAAACAAAATAAAAACAAAAGCTCTAACTTCAAGTATAAAGAGTAAAAAAACTCCATTATTTTGTAAAGACTAAAAAACTCCATTTTTCCCCAAAATTGGAATATAGATACATAGCCTTCAAGATTGGTTAAGACACCCGTCTCAATAATCCAGAATTCAGATTCTATCTTTATGTACTGTCAATTTCAGTACAGTGGCATTATTTTACAGCTAATTTTCTTCATAATCTTATGATAGTGGTCACAGTTTCAGACGTCACTACGGACTGGCAGCATACAGTTAGAAAGAGAGAGAAAGAACACCTTTTCTTGCATATCCATTTAAAAGTAAATAAATTCATTGCCAAAGCTGGGACCAATTGATCAAAATTTTATCAAATTCCCATGCTAACCCCTCTTGTAAAGAAATAACAACTCTAAAGCGCCTGTTGATAGCCAGAGCTCACCATTGGACTGAAACATCTTGGGAACAGAACTTTGATGAGTCACTCAACTGCCGTGTGAACTTGAAACAAGTTATGACCACAATGCCTTACTCAACTTGCAACATCAAGAGCATCAAATCATTGTCAGTGTTAAAAGACTTGATTTCAGACTGTTTTGATAAACAGCAGTGGATAGTCAAATACAAGCATAATTTTTAAAATACAAAACTTAAGTTTCTAACTTAAAATTTTACCAAGGCCATTAAAATGTTATTATCAGCTACATTTCACCAAAAGAAGATGGAAAAACTACATTGTTACTGTACAAAAAAGAATTAGCTGATGTTCAACCATTTCAGGAAGTAGCATATGATCATGAACTGTTGGTACTGAAGGAAGAAATCCAAGCTGCACTGAAGGAATTGGCAGAAAAGAAGGCTCCACAAATAGACAGAATATAAATTGAGGTGTTTAAACAAATGGATGCAATGTTGGAAGTCCTCACTAATTCCAGAAGTATTTCTATTCCAAAATAGGAATAGTTGGGAAATTCCTCAACATAATTAAAAACACATATACAAAACCAATGCCAAGAAATATGAAAGACAGCTATCTAGCTACTTGGCTTTAAGAAATTAATATTTGTACTTATTCCAAGGAAAGGCGATCCATTAGAAGGTGAAAATTATAAAATAAGATCATTAATACAACATGCAAATAAAATTTTGCAGTAGATTATTTTAAAATAGTTGCAGTAGTACATCAAAAGGGAGCTTTGTTGACCTAAGTGGCAAGAAGCTGTGCTGCAATCCTGAAGGTATGTGGTTCAAAGCTACCAGGTGTTCCTTGGAAGAAGAACGGGCAATCTCCTGCTGTGTGATAAACTGCCTATGA
This sequence comes from Elephantulus edwardii, assembly GCF_000299155.1. NCBI lineage: Eukaryota > Metazoa > Chordata > Mammalia > Macroscelidea > Macroscelididae > Elephantulus > Elephantulus edwardii. The sequence goes on from NW_006399762.1 coordinate 3,514,920, forward strand.
AAACCTGCCAGAGTGTCAGCTATGGGTCGGTTCCAACTCTATGGTACACAACAACAACAAATAACAGCATATCAATAGAAAACTATTAGAAATGTAAAGACTCTATGGTCAACTGATCTTTGACAAGGAGATGAAA
>NW_006399762.1:3515305-3522988 GCF_000299155.1 Elephantulus edwardii
AATTATGACATTTTTGATTGCTGTGAATGCATCTGAAAATTGGCCAATGAATAAAAAAGCCTGAAGAAGAATCACACTTCTGAATTTTGATATTGATGAAAAATACTGAATATACCAGGGACTTCCAGAATAACAAACAAATCTGTCTTGAGAGAAGTGCTGCCAGGGTGCTCTTTACATCTCACACACTTTGTGGGGGGAGTAGAGTTGTTTTTCTTTTTTGTGGAGTTTTTTTAAATTGATTTGCTTACAAAGTTTGTAGACATTCTTTCACACTATTTTTCACTCACATTGTGTTTCATACAGTCATTCTCATGCATTATGAAACCAATCACCAATGTACTTTTTGCCTAGATCCTTCCATTTACCTTTCTACCTTCCTCCACTCACCAAACTGTGCAACCCTGTGGTTTCACCCCTACCTATTGTCAGTCCTTCACTCCTACTCCTAGTTATTCTTTTAGTTTTACAGTAATGATCTTATGCAGGATCTGTCCTTATGAGAAGTAATAGTACACTCAGTATAATACACTCCAGCCTTTTCCGTTATGTAGTATTTTTTTTTAATCTTTCTCAGCCCATTTGGTTGTAGTTGAACTGTAGTAAGGCTGTAGTTAGTCTGTTTCCATGCTCGTGCGATGGTGAGTAACACTATGATGAACATTGGTGTAAAAATCTCCATTTGTTGTTTCCATTCTAATTTGCTTGGAGTATATTCCTAGTAGTGGAATAGCTGAGTCATATGATGTTTCTACGTTAAATTTTTTGAGGATACATCAAACTCCAGAATGGCTGGGCCATTTTACAATCTCACCAACAGTTTATGAGAACTCCCACCTCTCCACATCTTCAACATTTATTGCTTGCTGCCCGCTTAAAGGGCAGTGCTACTGGAGGTAGATGGCATCTCATTACGATTTTTATTTTCATCTATTATTGTCATTGATTTTGAAGATTTCTTCATGTGTCTGTTTTTGCCACCTGAATTTCTTCTTCTGTGAAAAATCTTTTCATGTCTTTTGCCCATTTTGTAATTGAGTTATCTAGTCTTTTTCTTCATCTCATGCACTTTGTATATATTATCAGAAGGAAATAGTCCCTGGAAAAGGGTGTCATGGCTTGTAAGTTAGAGGTTCACTGAAAAAGAAGATGACTCAAAAAATATGGAGTGACACAATGATTACAAAAATGGGCTCAAATACAGTAACAATTGTGAAGATGATATAGGACTGGACAGTGTTTTGCTGTGTTGCACATATTTATAAATTGTAAATAAAATAAGGAGAAGAACCAGACATTTGGACAACATTCAACACCCTTTTCTTCTAAAATAATGCTCAAAAAAGTAGGAATAGAGGGGAATTCCCTATACCTAATATATATATATATGCAAAATTAATTGTCCGCATTACTCTAAATGGAAAGATACTGAAGACATTCATTCACAAAAATAATTCAGACAAGGTTGCCTTTATCATTACGACTATTCAATATTATATTGGAAGTTCCAGCTAGAATAATAAGACAAGAGAAGAAAAAAGAAAGCATCTAAATTGTCAAAGGGGAAGTAAATATATCTTTATTTGCAGATGATGTAAACATATATAGAAAGAATCTCAAAGATTCAGCAAAAGTTATTGGATCTAATTGAGAAATTTAGTAAAGTGGTTGGGTACAAAATCAGCATAAAAAAAATCATTAACAAAGACAACTCTGAGAAGGAAATAAGTAAAGCAGTACCATTTATAATAGCCACTCAAAAAAGTAAATACTTAGGAATGTATCTCATGAAGGATGAAAAAGACCTACACAAGAAAGGTATAAAATACTACTACAAATAGTCTGAAGAAGCCTATCTAAACTAAAAATAGACTGTGTCTGATTCAAGCCTTAGTCTTTCCGATGACTCTCTATGCATCTGAGAGCTGGACAATGAATAAGGATGACAGAAAAAAGAATTGATGCTTTTGAGCTGTGGTGAACATTTCTTCAATGGCCAAGAGAATGAATCAGATATGTCTTGGAGAGGATGCAGCCATAGTGCTTTTTGAGGCAAGAATGAGTCTTCACCTTACATACTTCGGCCATGTTGTTGGAGAAGGACATGATGCTGGGAAGGATGGAGGGTCAGCGAACAAGACTTTCAACCAGGTGGACTGCTGAGCTGACTGCTGCAACGGGCTCTTGTGTGTCAGGAAGTGTGACGATGGTGCAGGGTAAGAATAAGATTCAAATCTTTTCTTCATAGAGTTGTCATGAGTTGTACTTGATTCGATGGCCTCTAAGAATGCTTAGATGGCCTCTAACAATGCTTATGAATCAGAACACCTAACATTTTGAAAATCATCATTCTTCAATAAATCAACTTTAAATGGAAAAGAGACCCTGAATAAGCAAAGTGATTCAGACAAGAAAAACAAAATAGGAAGCCTTACATTTCTTGATCTCAGAACCTACTACACAGCCATAGTAGTCAAAACAACTTGTTACTTATATCAGTGATAGATTCATAGACCAACTGGATAGAATTAAGAATCCAGAATTATCCACCTATGGATCACTGATCTTTGACAAAGAGATGAAATCCAGTAAGTGGAGGGAAAGACATTAAGAAATTGTGCTAGCAAACAATTTGAGAATGTATTTGCTTGCAATTGAAGCAAGATCCATATCTCATACCATTTGCAAGAACTAAAGATAACTCAAGGACCTAGGCATGAAATCTAAAACTGCTAGTTAATTAAGGAAAAAACGGGACAAATTTAGTAGCCCTAATCGGTGGTTTTAGTTTGCTTGGCTCCACAGTCAACACTCTTGGCACCAGCAGCCTGGAAATTAAAAGTCACATTGCAATGGGAAAGTCTGCTGTTAGGGACCTCTCCAAAGTACTCAAGAGCAATGGTGTCTCTCTGGAGACCAAGGTGCATCTGATACAGGCCATGGTCTTTGCAATCACTGTTATGCATCAGAAAGTTGAACAATGACTAGGCAGGATAGAAGGAGGATTGATACCTTTGAACTGTGGTGCTGGAGAAGAGTATTGAGTGTATCATGGACTGCTAAGAAAACAACAGGTGCATCCTGGAGAGGCTTAAACCAGGCTGCTCCTTGGAGGCAAGGATTCTGAGGCTTTGTCTGACATACTTGGGACATGTTGTAAGGAGGGACTAGTCCTTGGAGAGGGACATCATGCTTGGGAGGGTGGAGGGACAGGACAGAAGGGGAAGACTCTCTATGAGGTGGATTGATTCAGTGACTGGGGTAATCGGGTTGGGGGTATTGGAGACAATGCAATTGGCACAGGACAGAGCAGAGTTTAGGGCTGTTGTACATACAGTCGCTATGACTCGCAAGCGATTCGATGGCACATAGCAACAACAACAACAATCAAGGGCATAAATGGATAATGAATTATATCTGAAAATTCATAGTCATTGGAGGCTAAACCAGATGACTGTTGCTGTTGAGTCATCTGTGACTCATAGTGACCTTATGTACACTAGCTCTGAGCCCTGCTCTATCCTGGGCCAATATCAATGTTTCTGATACACCTGCCCCCATTGGCACAGTCACTGTGTCAATTCATATCATCCAGGATTTTCCTCTCTTGCGCTGTCCCTCCACCCTTTCAAGCATGATGTCCTTCTCTAAGAACTGGTCCCTCCCAGCAACATGCCCAAAGTAGGTGAGACAGAGCTTCAAAATCCTCATCTTCAAACAGCAGCATGTTTTCACCCTTTCCAGGACAAACCTGTTCTCTTGGCAGTCCATGGAATGTTCAATACTCGTCTCTAGCACCACAACTCAAAGGCACTGATTTTTCTTCAGTAATCCTGATTCATTGTCTAGCTCTCTGATGCATAGAAAGCCATTACAAAGACCATAACCTGTATCAGGAGTACCTTATTCCCTAGAGTGAAATCATTGCTCTTCAGCACTCTGGAGAGGCCTCTGACAGTAGATTTTCTTAATGTAAATTGGTTTTTTAATTTAGATCTCCTAAAAATGAAAAATTAAGTACATAAAATTTTTTCTATAAAAAAATGGAACAAGAACCTACAGAATGTTGTTGTTAAGTGCCTTTGAGTTGTAGGTGACTCATAGAGACCCTATGAATGAAAGACTTGAACACTTGTATAACTTTCATCGTTTCTCTAAGTTCATAGAGTTTCCAGAGGCAAGCTATTTTGGAAGTGGATGCCACTCTTGTTTGCAAGCCTGTTTTAATCTGGAAGCTCCACCACACACTGTCCACCATAAATGACCGTTAACACATTTGACACATCTGTGTCACAATGCTTAACATCACAGCAACCACCAGTTACCTCTACACAGCAAACTGACAGACGAGTACTATACCATTTAGAAGAATGTTTGACCAAAAACAATTAAAACCAGGCCTGAGGGTCATAGATTTAAATCACCTGCCTTTGGTTTGGTAGTATAACTTTCTATCCAGTAAGCCAAAGAGCTCTCTCTCTGACTCATTGCAATTCTGTGAACAACCGATCTAATCATTGCCCTAACCTACGCCATCCCCACAATCAGAGACATTCTTGAGCCCATTGCTATAGTCACTGAATCAGTTCATCGTGTTGAGGATCTTCTTTTCTTCTCTGACCTTCCACTTTTCTCAGCATGATGCCTTTTACCAAGGATTAGAACCTTTACTATATAATCTCTAAAATTTATAGGAAACACCAACAATTCAATAAGAAAACGACAAGCAACCCAATTACAAAACGGGCAGGGGTCATAAAAAGAGAATTTGCAAAAAGATATTAAGGAACTCTAGTAACTTAGTAGTAAAGAATTGTGCTGCTATCTTCAAAGCATGCAGTTCAAATCCACAAGCTACTCTGCTGGAAAAAAAGTGTCCAATATCCTCCGAACTCTCTAAAAACCGAAGGGACAGCTATGAATAATTAACAAGATAAAATATTTGGCAGTGACATATTTGAGAAACAATTATTTTTTAAAGTTACAGAAAACTCCAACAACTCAATAATGAAAATATAAATACACCACTTGGGAAAGGTCAAAAAAAGATACTTTGCCAAAGAAGACATTAATGTGATCAACAAACAGAAATGTTCAATATCATTAGATATTCTAGAGATACAAATCAAGACAATGACATTTCATCTTTCCTCTCCCCCCTGCCACCTCCAGCAACAAAGGTAAAGTTTGTCGAGACAGAAATCAACAAATGCTGTTGAGGATATAGAGAGATATAAACTTTCTTACATAGCTAGTGGTAATGTACAATGGTGCAATCACTACGGAAAATAGTTTGACACTCCCTTAGAAAGTTAAAAATAGAAATAGTATTTGATCCAGCAATCCTACTATTAGATATATAGCGGTGACACAAATGTTGATTGTAGCATTATTTAATTACAGCAAAAAGATTGAAACATCCAAAATGCCAGATGAAAGACTAAGGAAATGAATATATTCATCCAGTGAAGTATTATACAACACTAAAGAATGGTATCCCTTGTGTCAAATCCTGCTTGAAATTCTGGCAATTCCCTATCTACTATTCCAGCTATTTTTTAATGATCTTCAGCAATATTTTGCTTGCATGTGATAGCAATGATATTGTTCAATAATTTCCACATTCAGTTAGATCACCTTTCTTGGGAATAGGAACAAATATGGTCCTCTTCTAATTCACTGGCCAAGTAGCCTTCCTCCAAATTTCCTTGAATAGAGTGGTGAGTGCATCCAAGGTTGCATCTGCTAATTGAAACAAGTCAGTTGGTGTCCCATTGATTCCTAGAGCCTTTTTACCAATGACTTCAATGCAGCTTCCACTTTATCTTTTATTACCATTGGCTCCTGTGCATATGGTACTTCCTGAAATTTTTCAATGTCAATCAATTCTTTCTGGTACAGTGTCTTTATGTATTCCCTATAGCAGGATTTAGAAGAGGCCGTGGCACCAGGGATATCATTGTAGATGTCAGCTAGATCCTGGCTGAAAGTAAAGAATACCGAAGAATATCTATTTGTGCTTTATGGACTCTACAAAGGCTTTTGACTGTGTGGATCATGACAAGCTGTGACTGACATTGAGTAGAATGGGAATGTCAGAGCACTAGATTGTGCTCATGAGAATCCTATACTTGGAGCAATAGACGGTTGTGCACACAGAGCAGGAGAGTACTGCATGGTTTAGAATTGGGAAAGGAGTGTGTCAGGGGTATATTCTGTCTCCATATCTGTTTGATCGATATGCTAAGCAAATCATCCAAGAAGCTGGACTCAATGAAGAGGAATGTGGCATCAGGATTGGAGGGAGACTCATCAATAACCTACGTTATGCAGATGACTTGTTGAAAGTGAGGAGGACTTGAAGCACTTTTTGCAGAAGATCTAGGAATGCAGCCTTCAGTTTGGATTGCATCTCAATATTAAGAAAACAAAGATTCTTACCACTGGATCAATAGGCAGTGTCATGATGGATAGAGAGGAGATTGAAACTGTCAACAGCTTCATCCTGCTTGGATTCACAGAGAGGCTACTCCTTGGAGGCAAGGTTTCTGGGGCTTTGTCTGACATACTTTGAACATGTTGTAAGGAAAGACAGGTCTTTAGAGAGGGACATCATGCTGGGTAGAGTAGAGGGACAGCGCAGGAGGGGAAGACCCTCTATGAGGTGGACTGATTCAGTGACTGGGGTAATAGGGATGGGTGTGTTAGAGGCAATGTGATTGGCACAGGATAGAGCAGGGTTCAGGGCTGTTGTACATAGATTCACTATGAGTTGCAAATGACTCGACAGCACATAACAACAACAAACAGCAACCCTTGGTACAAGCAGTCAGAAAATAAGGAGATGCATTGCAATGGGAAAATCTGCAGTTAGGGACGTTTCCAAATTATTGAAGAGTAGTAATATCTGTTTGAGGACTAAGGTGCTTCTGACTCAGGTCATGGTCTTTCCGATTACTAGCTATGCATCCAAGAACTGGAAATGAATAAGGATGACAGAAAAAACTGATGCCTTTGAGCTGTGGCATTGGAAAAGAGCACTGAACATCCCATGGATGGCCAAGAAAATAAATAGATATGTCTTGGAAAGGGTGCAGCGGATGCTCTTTGAAGGCAAGAATGATGATGAGACTTTGCCTCATATACTTTGGACATATTTCTAGGAAGTACTTTTCCTGTACAAAGGCATGATGTTGGAAGGGCTGAGGTTCAGAGAAAGAGAGGAAGACCCTCAACTAGGTGAATTGACAAGGTGACTGCTGCAATGGGTTCTTGTTTGTCAGGAAATGTCAGGATAGCAGAGGACAGGACTGGGTTCAGCTCTTTTGTTTACAGGGTTGCTTTGAGTCATTCAACTTGATGGCACCTAACAACAGCAACAACAACAAAGAATGATAAAAAATTTGTGAAACACTGACTGATATAAGTAACTCATAGAAACACAAATAAAATAATTCTCAGGAGTTTACCATGGATGAGAAGGGAAGGAGAGGGAATTCAAAATTAATAAATAGAAAAATTGGATGAAGACAAAGGCAACAGACAATAAGGGATTGGTCAGATATTGACTGCAAATATAATTACATTAATCAAATGGAATTAATAAAACAGGACCTGTCTTAATTATTGAATGAAAACTCAATATTATAACCTCACTCAAAGAAAAAAATGTACTATATCTAT
>NW_006399762.1:3523103-3534325 GCF_000299155.1 Elephantulus edwardii
CTATATCTATATCTATATCTATATCTATATCTATATCTATCGATATAACAAAAATATTTTCTCATGGTGTAAGTAAAGACAGAAAAATGCTTGTATTTTTTCAGTGAATATGATGAAGAAAATGTAACAAAACTTTAATTCTATATTTTTAATATAAATGATATTTCTGAGGGAAAGTATCAATAAAGCCAAAATATCTCCTGTTTCTTGATGCCCTGTAAACATTCTCAGAAAGGTTCACTCTCATTTTAATTCATTTCTCTTACTTCTTGACTGCTGTCTGTGGACACACTTCTGACAATCAGAATAATGCTGATATTGCTACAGTCTGAACCCAAACAAACACAAGCATCAAATTCTATTTTACTTAATTTGATGGTTTCAAATGTGTGCACTTTCATTAAGCAAACGTTTTAGAGAACAGATAATGGGGCTGACGCAGCCTTCTGAATGAGGACAAGCACAGCATAATTGAAGTCAGCTAACAGGGTTTCCAGCAGGGAATGCTTTCCCTGAGTGAGTGATCTGATTCCCTTTGATGTTTGTATTACAGTAATAACATTAGCAGCATCCCAAGAAACACTTAATGAAATTTTAGTCTTGCTATACGTGAGATCTTCTCTGTTATCAAACTTGGCTGTTTGCTCTATGGTTCCCTTAAACAAGACCACCTCAGTAAGTGGAAAAGCCAAGGCAATCAGATTCTGGGCCAAATATCCCTGCTTTGGTTCTGATAATGTGAATTATCCCTGGCTGAACCTGCACAAACACTGAGGTGGGAAATAAGACTGATCAAGAATAAATTTGTTATACTACAAGAATGACTTTGTAAAAATGACCAGTACCTGCTAATGGCTGAGCTGGTAGTGATGTTACCTTAATGTACAAAGCACAGCACATTTTCTCATTTTCAGAAAATTGCTTCTATTCCTTAAAAGGTAGTTTAGAACTATAACAAATGATAGGTTCCATGATAAGAAAGATTCCACTTACTATTTGTAAATATATTAACAAAGAGTCAGTAAAACAAAGTTGAATTGTGCCTTTAAAAATCATTTCAATGAATAATTAACACACACACAGAGAGAGAGAGAGAGAGAGAGAGAGAGAGAGGAGAGAGAGAGAGAGAGAAAGAAACATCATCTTTACTTCATCATCATATAAATCTTGAATCTGAAAATTCATTTCTCTCTATAAATGTTCAAAAAATATGAGAGCAGATTTTCCCCTCTGTCTGTAACTTATGCCTGACAGCTGATCCATAGGGAAGAATTGTGTGTAAGTAATGAGGTTGATATGTTGATATCTATGTATAGGATTTTCCAAGTTTGGTGTAAATAGAAAGATAGAGGGAGAGAGAGAATGAGTAAGAGAGAAAGCTGAGAGAAAAGCCTTAGTTCTCTGGTGAGAACTGAAAATTATTAAGAACAAGTCTATTATTGATTAGTGAGTTATCTTTATATTTTAATGATTCTATAAATCACACTTACATAAAAAATAAGATATTAGTAAAAATAATTAAGTACCAAGAATTACCAAGAAAAAAAGAACAGTATATGACCAGTTATAAGTCCAACTAGTGGAGTTAGAATCTATTTCAATATAAGTTCAAGTTGTAGAATTTCTAGAGAGAAGAAGTATGTGAATATTCTGTATTCTAAAACTTGCAATCATCTACAATTTTATTACAGGCACTTCAAACAATTCACTAAATAAAAATTCAGGAAAGATTTCTCTTATAATGCTTGATTGTGAACTTGAGCAAGTAGTATGATGTCATCTAGACCTGAAGAAGCAGAACACATTCTTATTTCTTACAACCCGTGGGCTTGTTGAAGGTCTTGATCCTAAATTCAGTCATAGTAAAACCATATTCAAATTCTGAAAATCAGTTTTTGTTTTTATTCTGTAACGATCAGTTACCTTGCCATTTGACCTCTCATCCTGCCTCTACTTAGATTTGCTAGATTAAATCACAAAACATGAATGTAGTGTATATGAAAAGATTAATACATACCCCATTTTAGATTATCTTATATATCATCTCATTAATTTTTATTGGAGTTCATTGAAGCCCTAGTACAGTTTAAGAAGGGTATTAGGTTGACCTCATGGAATAAACACAAGAATGAATAAGACAGTCCTTGCTTTTTAAGTGATGTTAAAAGACCAGCTCATGGGTAAATTGTAAATCTTTAAAAGTCTGCTAACTTGTTATTACCTGCTGCAGAATTGGTTGTGATTCATGGCAATCCCTAAGACAATTGAGCATCTTTATGATCATTGTCATATTTGAATCCATTGTTGTGGCCATGGAAGCAATCCTGGTGATACAGTGGTTAAAGTGTCTGTATACTAACCAGAAGATTAGCTGTTTCACATCAGCTTATTCACAAGGGAAAGATGTGACAGTCTGCTTCCATAAAAATTTACAGCCTTGGAAACTGCATGGTGAGATTCTACTTTCTCTCTCTCTCTCTCTCTCTCTCTGTGTGTGTGTGTGTGTAAAGAGAGAGAAAGCAAAAGGGAGTTGCTATAAGTCAAATAGTCAAATCAACTTGATAGCAATCACTTTGTATTGAGTTCTTTCCAACCTCAGGGACTTTTCTTTTGGTACTAACTCAGACAATATTCTCTTGAGATCCATAGGGTTTTTTCAGCTAATTTTTGGATGTAGAATATCAACCTTTTTTCACAGTCTACCTTATTCTGAAAGCTCTTCTAAGACCTGTTTTTCATGGGTGACTCTGCCGGTATTTGAAATACTGACAGCATAGCTTCCAGTCTCTCAGAAACATGGAAACCATCAGAGCATGACAAACTGACTGATGTGTGACTGATACTAACTTAGCTGATCAAGTGAAATGGGTTTCCCTAATATGTGTTTACAGTTCATTGTTGTAAAGACCTGATGATCAGCTTTTGCTGGTTTCTGTAAAGTTTACAGCTCTAACAATGGGTTCAAATGTGTCAGGGTAGGTGAGTATGGTACAAGATAGGGTAGAATTCAGACCCATTGTTCACAGGGTCACTATGAGCCGTATAGTTGTTTTGACAACAACATTATACATGGCATTTAAAGAATAACTTTTGATTTCTTAAAAATCAATGCTGTCTAGATCCAAGACCTTCTTAAACTGTTATCATAGTTAGTTGGCCAATATTTTGGAAACAAATCACCTGTATTTAGAGATACTTCTGAATATATTAAAACCATCACTCTTTGTTTAGTGGTACAGCACTTAATCGTTCATACCATACAGGGAATCCTCCTTCTTACACAAAATTCTGAATTTGGCATAAGACTGTGATTGCTGGGGCTGCTGAGTCGGCTCTGACTCATAATGACCCTGTGTACCACAGAACAAAATGCTGCCTGGGGCTATGTCACTCTTACAATCTCTGCTGGGCTTAACCCATTGTTACTGCCATTGTGTCTTTAGGTTGTTTAATAAATAATTGCTTTTCATCTCCTACCATATGTTAAAATGCAACTTCTTTATTTTTGCATATGTTCTACTGTACTTAGTCTAAGCAAACTTCATGTATGGGTTGAATTAAAAAACTTGAAAACTCCATGCCCAGTTTCAGAAATTCTGTATTTCAGGCAAGCATTTGCAGGGGTTTTCTTTGCCAATTACTGTGATTTAATGGGATGTCTGTAGGGTGTTAGAATGTTGAATGCATTTTGTAGAGTGCATTAAAGATGCAGTGAATGTTTTCATAGAGCCTTTGTGTTCCAAGATGTTTTTCTAAGGTGCTATTTAATACCACAAGAAGCTAATACAATGATGTGAAATAAACAAAACAGAGAGGAGAATGAGTTTTTCTGTAATCTTTCAGGTGCAGTGGATGCCAGCTTGCTGTGATTACTACATTTTATTCTAGTTCCTTTCAACAACTAGACTTCCAGCATAGTGTAAGTTTGTATATGGTTTATTCTGTTTTGTACTATGAAAAGAACAGAAAGTACAATTCAGGGGACCATATGCCTTCTTTACATTTGTCTGCCTGGATGTTATTTTAGCTTGCCTTGGAATATCTGTGCCTTCAGGGCAGGGAAAGGGAAGTAGATAACTTGAAATGTATTCAATATAGAGACAACTGAATTAATTAATATCACATGATACCATAAATTTCATTTCTCCATAACAAGTGGGTTTTTAAATTTAAGCTGCCTATTTCTCTTCGAAATAAGATGCAAAATGTTTCCCTCCCTCATTTGATTCTAGTTTTGACTAATGTTAATAATTTACCTGTACAAGTACAGAAATTCAAAATGTAATGAATTGATTAGCATTTCAAGGAGGAACAATTACTTGAGTTTTTAGTACTATGGAAGATGAACAGTGAAAAGTAGCAGTTAACTTAGATGAGATTCTTACTAAATTCTTATACACTACTTTTTTTTTTACTCACTATTCCTTCCTACATTGACCTTTGATTTGATCAAAATGTCTACTCAGTGTCTACCAGAATGCATTCATTCATATTTTTGTGCTTTTTAACACAGAATCTCCACTTCTTCTTATTTTTATTCAAATAATTTTAAGTTATATTTTGAACATATAGAAGAAAACAGAAAATAAGATATGTAATTTTATATATAAAGAAGAATGTGGTATCAAGATCGGAAGAAAACTCATCAGAAACCTATGTTGATATTTTCAGTTTCTTCCTAAGCATCTGAAAATTGAACAGTGATTTAGGACAACCACAGAATAATATATGCCTTTGAATTGTGGTGTTGACAAAGACTATTGGATATCTCTTGAGCAGTTAAAAGAACAAACAAGTCTGTCTTGAAAGAAGTGCAGTCAGAGTGCTCCTGAGATGGTAAAACTGTCTCATAATTTGGGGCATGTTATCAGGAGGGGTTGACTCTTGAAAAAGACATCATGCTGGGAAGGCAGAGTTTTAGCAAAAGAGAATAACATCTCATTGAGATGGGGGTTGACATGGTAACTGCAACGCTGCTATTCTAACAACATAGGATCATGGTTCCCATTTGTTGGTCATAGGATTGTTAGGAGTCCCAGTGGAATCAACAGTACATAACTAACCAGCTTATATATACATGTGCTCCCATTCAGATTTAATAGATATTAATATTTGCTCCTATGACTTTGGTCTTCCCAGTTTTGTTTTGTTTTGTTTTGTTTTTTTTAAAAAAGTTGTTCTCTAAAAATCTTCTCCATTCCTTCCCTCATAACTATTTGCTTTTGTTATTCAACAAACATTTCCTTATTGAGTACAGTATTTCCCCAGTCTAAGGCCTATTACTCCTAAAAGTAGTCTGGCTAAATTAGCAGGCCTCCTTTATTCAATCATTTAGAATATCTATGGCCCAACACTGTGTAAGGTATTATATGTGCAGCTCTGGTGGCTAGAGGTAAGGAGCTAGCTATGCTACCAACGTAAAGGCATATGGTTCTTATACAACACCTCCTCTGTGGGTAAGAGATGGTTGATCTCCTCCAGTGTAATTTACAGCCTCTGAACACCTGATAGAGACTGTCTACAACAACAACATGATATGTGTTACCTTTCCCTTTGTTATAGCATGGTGTTTCACATGTTGCCTTGATGCTGGAAGCTATATAATGGGTGTTTTAAACACCAACAGTGTCATCCACGGTAGACATATTTTAACAAAACTTCCACACTTAGACAGACTAGGAAGAATATTTGATGATATACTCTAAAAAGTGGCCTTTGATCATCTTATAAATCATGACAGATTATTGTCTGATATTTTAATCTCTTCTTCAGCCTTTGTAATGATCTTTTGTATTCTTCATGGACAATTTTCTTGATATTCTCTCAGAGCTCTTTTGGTCTTCGCTCATTGGTGCTCAAGGCCTTAAACCTGTTCCTGAGATGGTTTTGAAATTCGAGTGGGACAGACTTAAGGTCAAATTTTGGTTCCCGTGGACTTAATTTAATTTCCCTCAACTTCAGCTTTAACTTGCATATGAGTAGTTGGTGGTCTGTCTAGGACTGCAGCCTTCAATATGGATTGAAGCTCAACATCAAGAAAAGCAAGATTCTCACCATTGGGCCAATTAGCAGCAACAGTATGGATGGTGAAGAGATTGAGATAGTTAAGTTTTAGTTTACTTGGCTCCACAGTCAAAACTCTTGGTAACAGCAGCCAGGAAATCAGGAGATGAATTGCACTGGAAAAGTCAGCTGTGAGGGACCTCTTAAGAGCACTGAAAAGTAACAACGTCAGGCTGGAAACTAAGTTGCCTGACCCAGGCTATAGTTTTCGCAATTACATGCTGTGCATCAGAGAGTTGGACAGTGAACAGGGATGATAGAAAGATAATTGATGCCTTTGAGCTGTGGTGCTGGAGAATAGTGTTGAATATACTATGGACTGCTAGGAGAATAAACAGATTTGTCCTGGACAGGGTGAAGCCAGAGTGCTCCTTGGAGTCCAGGATTCTGAAGCTTTATCTGACATACTTTGGGCATGTTGCAAGGAGGGTTTGGTCCTTGGAGAGGGACATCACGTTTGGGAAAGTAGAGGGATGGTGCAGGAGAAGAAGACACTCAATGAGATGGATCGATTCTGTGAGTGGAGTGGTGGGAATGAGTGTGTTTGAGACAGCGACTTGGCACAGGGTAGTATGCCTTTGGGGCTCTTGTACATAGGGTCGCTATAAGTTGCAAGCGACTCAATGGCACATAACAACAACAACAATTGTAATCTCTTGCTGGATGGTGAAACACCTATATTGATGATGCTTAAAATATGCAGTGGCCTCAAGGATAGACTCTAACATAGCAACTGTTGTGACGATTGTGCAAAGCTGCTTTATTCTGTTGTACATAGGGTTGTCAGAGACAGAGTCAATTAAATGGTAACAAACAACAATATGTAAACAAATTACCAGCATCTGCTGAAATGGACTTGTACTGTTCTGTGATAGTCAAATGTGCATATATCTTTCAAATCTGAAGTCATTGACAGTCATGATGGAAATACTGATACTATGGAAATTGGCAAACACTGAAAATCAAGATTTTAAAAAATCATCTTTATAGGAATTTATTTGCCTCTACACCATTGTGTATAAGACATTGACTAATAATCATACCTAACTTGTATCCTTCAATATAAGTCCGTCCTACAATTCCCTTGTATTTGGTCTTTGCTCATTGGTATTCAATGCTTCAAAGCTATTTCTAAGATGATCTTGAAATTCAGATGTCATTGATTCAATATTATATCTTGGTTCCTGTGGACTTGATTTAATTCAGCCTCAATTTTAATGTGTGTATAAGTAACATTTGTTATGCAGATGATACAACCTTGCTTACTGAAACTGTGGAGGATCTGAAGCACTTGCTACAACGTTCAGTATGGATTGAAGCTCAACATCAAGAAAACAAAGATTCTCACCACCGGGCCAATTAGCAGCATCATGATAGACAGTGAAGAGACTGTGGTTGTTAACAGCTTTAGTTTGCTTGGTTTCACAATCAATTTTCTTGGTACCAGCAGCAAGGAAATCAGAAGACTAATTACATTGAGAAAATCTGCTATCAGGGACATCTCCAGAGTACTGCAGAGCAACAATGTCAGTCTGGAGACTAAGGAGCACCTGATCCAGGCCATGGTCTTCACAATTATGTGCTATGCACCAGAAATCTGGACAATGACTAGGCATGATAGAAGGAGAATTGATGCCTTTGAGCGATAGTACTGGAAAAGAGTTCATCTTGGAGAGGGTGAAGCCAGACATCCTTTGGGCATTTGCAAGGATAGACCAGTCCTTGGTGAGGGACATTATACTTGGGAGAGTGGAATGACATTGCAAGAGAAGTTCTTCAATGAGATGGATTGATTCAGTGACTGGGGTAATAGGGATAGGTGTGTCAGAAACAATAAGGTTGGCACAAGATAGAACAGGGTTCAGAGCTGTTGTACATAAGGTTACTATGAGTCGCAGGCAACTTGATGGCACATAACAACAACACCACAAAATGAGTAATTGATGATCTGACCCACAGGCCAACTCTGGTAGAGTTTTGACAGCTAATATTGAGCTTTTCCAACGATTTCTTCCACAAATGTAGTCAATCTGGTTCTTATGCAGCCCATCAGGTAAGATTCACATATAAAGTCATCATTTGTGTCTTTTTAAAAAGACATTTGCAATTAATAAATCACTGAAAATACAAAATTCAATCATTCTATTTCTAGCCTCATTTCTATGACCAAGCCAAATTTTCCAACTACTATTCCTTCTTCAGTGTTTTCCACTTTTGCATTCCAGTCACCAGTTATCATTAATGCATCTGAATTACAGGTTTGGTCAATTTCAGAATGCAAAATTTGGTAAAAATTCTCAATTTCTTCCTCTTTGGCTCCCAATGTAAAAGCATATATTTGAATAATAGTTGTGTAGTAAGTCTTCATTATATGCGTATGGATATTATCCTATCACTCACAACATTGTATTTCAGGATAGAACTTGAAACTGACTTTTTTACTATGAATGCAACACCATTCTTTGTCTGTTTTTCATTTCCAACATGGTTTGATTCAAAGTGGCCAAAGCTGGTCCAACTCATCTCACTAATGTCTAGTATGGCATTAATGCATTCCATTTACTTTTTTAAAATTTCCAGTTTTCCAACATTCAAGCTAAGTACATTCTATGTTCCAATTATTAAACTATGTTTGTTATTCCTCATTTCAACTGACTTCCAGTCTGGGCTTTACCACTACACTACTATAACTATCCTTATTCTGTGAAGAAAGCAAAAGGTTATCACAAAAACAGAGGAGAAAGAAAAAAAATGGAAATGAATGTCAGAAGAAACTTTTAAAATTTCCCTGGTGCATCAAAAAGCCAAACAAAAGGAAAATATGCCAAATAATAGAGCTGAGCAGAGGATTTCAAAAGACAGCTCAGGAGGACAAAGAGAAATACTATAATGGAATGTGCAGAGAGCTGGAATTGGAGAATAAAAAGGGAAGAACTCACTCTCCATTTCTCAAGCTGACCGACTAAAAAACAAATTTAAGCCTTAAGTTTCAATATTAAAAATGCTATGGATAAAAAAGAAAAAAATGCTATGGGTAATGTATTGGATGACCCAGAAAGCATTGAAAGAAGATGGAGGGAACTCATAGAATCATTGTACCAGAAAGAAATGACTGACGCTGAAAAATTTCAGGAAGTACCATATAAATAGGAAGGAGGCAGTGGAAATTTCATTGAAGGCATTGACAGAAAATAAAGCTCCAGGAGTTCAAGACATGCTATTTGACTTGTTTCAATTAACAGATACAGCCTTGGATGCACTCACCAGTCTCTGCCATGAAATTTGGAGGATAGTTATCTGGCGAACAGATTGGAAGTGGTCCATATTTGTTTCTATTCCTAAGAAAGGTGATCCAACTTAATTTGGAAACTTGAAAAATATCATTAAAACTACATGCAAGCAAAATACTTCTGAACATTTTTTTTCTTGGTAGATCATATCAAGTATGATACAGATATTTAAAAAAAAACCAACAAAAAAAACAAAACAAAAAAAATGGCTAAAACAGTACACAGAGAAGGAACTGCCAGAAGTTCAAGCAGGGTTTAGAAGAGGCCGTTGCACCAGAACTATCATTGTTGATGTCAGATGGATCCTGGCTGGAAGTGAAGAATAACAGATGAATGCCTATTTGTGCTTTATTTACTATGCAAAAGCAGTTGACTGTGTAGATTATAATAAGTTGTGGTTGATATTGAGAAGAAAGGAAGACCCAGAGCAATTAATTGTGCTCATGCTGAATCTATAACTGGACCAGGAGATTATATTGAGAACAGAACAGGGGAACATTGCATGGTTTGTAATTGGGAAGCGAGTGTGTCAGGGTTATACTCTATCTACCTAACTCTTTAATCTGTATGCTGAGGAAATTATTCAAGAAGCTGGATTCTATGAAGAGGAGTGTGAAATCAGGAGGGAGAGTCATCAAAATCCTGCCTTATGCAAACAACACAACCTTGCTTGCTGAAACTGAGACCTGGAAGCACTTGTTGCACTTGAATGAAGTCTTTGATTTGGATTGCATCTCAATGTCAAGAAAATAAAGATTCTTTCCATCGTACCGAAAAACAACATCATGTTTGATGGAAAGGAGATAAATCCTTTCAACAGCTTCATTTTGCTTGGATCCACAATTAGTACCCTTGGTACCAGCCATTAGGAAATAAGTAGATGCATTGCACTGAGTAAATCTGCAGTTAGGGGCCTCTCCAAATTATTCATATCATTGAGTAATGATGTCAGTAGGAGGACTAAGGTGCTTCTGATTCAGGCCATCATCTTTCCCATCACTTGCTATGCTTCTAAGAACTGGGCAATTAATAAGGGTGACCGAAGAAGAATTGATGCCTTTATACTGTGGTGTTAAGAAGAGCACTGAATAACCCACGAACAGCCAAGAGAACAAACAGGTATGTCTTGGAAAGGGTGCAACAAGAATACTCTTTGAAGACAAGAATGACGAGACTTCACCTCACATACTTGGGGCATGCTGCTAGGAGAGGCTATTCCTTGGAGAATGATATGATATTAAAAGGGTGGAGAGTTGACAAAGAAGAAGGAGACCCTTGAACAGGTGGATTGACACGATGACTGCTGCAAAGGACTCTTGTATGCCAAGAGGTGAGAGAATGTCATAGAATAAAACAGGGCTCAAATCTTTTATTCATAGGGTTTCTATGAGTTGTACTCAACTCAGTGGTTTGTAACAACATAGCAACAATCTTCTTGTGGAATGGAATATTGTTTTAAATAGTTTTCTGAGTCTCTAAAGTTATGTGTATTTAGTAGCTGTTGTTGTTGATTGCCTTTTATTCAAGCACAACTCATAGAGACCCTATGAACAAAAGACCTGAAGCCTTTGTATAACTTTTGGCATTTATCAAAGTTCATAGAGTTTCTGGTGGTGTGTTGTTTAGGAAGTGGATGCCACTGCTTGTGAAAAATGTTTTCTGAACAATTTGATGGGTGGGTGGGGTGAAGGACATGGGAAGGATCTTTTGTTAAAAACAATGTATTCAACTTCTCTAACAGGGTGAAAAGGGAAGCCACAGACTGGGAAAAAGGTTTTGGTAATGACATGTCAGACAAGGGACTTATATCTAGAATTTATAAAATACTCGAGCACCACAACAAGATAAAGGAGAATAATCCAATTGAAA
>NW_006399762.1:3535080-3554633 GCF_000299155.1 Elephantulus edwardii
ATTGTGTACCAATGAGGGAGTTTTTCTTTTGCTTTTCAAGGAGAGGCGCAAACGGGAGCTGGGAGGGGTGGGGGTGGGGAGAAGGGTGCAACAATGAATGAATGGAATTCCAAAATCTCTGTAGATGTTCATTGAAATGAAAAATAAACAACCTAAATTAAAAAACAACAACAATGTATTCAAACTTTGTAAATAAATCAGAGTAATATAAAAAAGTTTAAAAAGACAAAAAAGTTTTCTGATCATTTTAAGAGCTCATATTCATTTATCCTCTTTCATAGTGATTAATTAATTAATGACACTCCTTTTGAACTGTGTTTTTGTTACTCTGAATTTTAAAAGGCTGTTATTTGAAAGTACTCTAATAGCTAATTGCTTTCTTTTTCTCTGTGAGGTCATGTCATAAACATCAGAAAACCAAATACTTTCAGGGCAGAAAGAGACATTCCAGCAAATTATAAGCTCCCTGGTCTTGTGCAGCCCCTGGCAATGCTGAGCTCTATGACATGGGCTGCTTGCCCAGAATACTTGTCATTTGCACTCTCTCTGAACATTCTGCATCACCCAGCAGGTCTCTTCTGAAGGACTGGTTTAGTGCTCCTCAATCTTTCAAAATTTTTATAATGGAAGTGAAATATATGCTTCTAGAGCAACAAAATATCCTTAGTTGATCTCATAGGCCCTATCAGAGCGAAATGCAATCAGATACCATTAGTGGTAGTTACGCATGAGTTTCTCAGAGTTCTGGCTTTGTTCTGTCTTCCTTCTCTTGTTCCTCTAATTAAACAGCAAAGGTCTGGAACTCATTATGTGTAACACTTGTATTGCAGATTATGATCATACCCTTTGCTGTCCTTATGGAAGGGCACAATGTTCACAGAATTCGGATTTGCCTGCAGAGAGCATAGTCTGCTTTGTCTCAAAGGTTCAAAAAACCACAGATAATACCCTATAGCCTCTAATTTTTGGCCTATTTCCTAGATAACCTCCTCTATTACTCACTCAGTTTATTTGCTTTTTAAGTTGCATACAATCTCTTTGTCTCCATTATTCTGCTGTTGTTTTAGATTCTATGACCTAAAATTCACACTCATCTTACATACAATAGGAAACAAAACCCACAAAACACCAAACAGTACTGGAACTATACCATTATCATAATAGCAATCATATTTGAGCTAATTTTTCCAGCAACCATATCAATCCATCTCATTAAGGAGTTTCCTTTTTATTCTCTTTCTGCTTTGCCAAGCATGATTTCTTTTTCCATGAATTGTTCCTTCTTCTTTTATTCTAGCAAAATGAAAGTAGAGAGTAGATTTTTGTATCCTGGAGATTTAAGTTTCTTAGTCTTCACTAGCTCCCTTTTCCCTCAACCATATTTATAAGTAGATGAGTGTGTGAGGGAGTAGAGGGTTTACTGCTTTGTGGCAGGTCTGATGACTTAGAAATATGTTATACTAGTAAATGAAAAGGGAACTCTGGAGGTTTAGTCCATAAGAAGTTGCATTGATAACCCAAAGGTCAGAGGTTTCTAGCAGTTTGAATCCACTAGCAGTTACAGGAGAAAGATGGACCATCTTTTGTAAATTTTCAACTTCAGAAACTTGTTGGAGGGTCAGATCTGAATTAAGTTCTAAATTGTAGTGAGTGAGTGAAAACGGCTTCTAATTCCTTTTCTCATCTCATGAGAATGCTCAACATTCAGATAATTTGGCTAACTTTCAGCCTGAAAATATCCCCTTCAATTCATTCTCCTACTCTTTTGCCCTTTTTGTGACCTTTAATAGATGACACCACAACTAGTTTTGTTATTTGTCTTGTAAAATCATTTCACTATCCTTACTTTGAAAAGAAAGAGTTTTATAGTAATAATTTCTTCCTCTTTGAGTTAATAACAAAACTCAAGGAAAGAGGGCTCCTGAATATTACTGTGGAGTCAATTCGAATTCACAGCGAGAGCAGATAAAGAAACATGTAAAGGATCGAGAGGACCCATATTTTGGTTAAAAAAAAAATTTCACCAGTCTCAATTGTTGTTGGTGTTATGTCCTGTCAATTCTCCTGCGACTCATAGAGACCCTATGTACAATAGCTCAGAAGACGGCACTGTCCTGAGCTAGTTTCACTGGCCCAATACACCTACCCATTATTCTAGTATCAATTCATCTCATCCATGATCTTCCTCTCCTGCCCTGGCCCTCCACCGTTTTGAGCATGATGTCCTTCTCCAAAGATCAGTCCCTCTTGGCCACATGCCCAAAGCATGTGAGACAGAGCTTCAAAATCCTAGCCTCCAAGGAGAAACTTGGTTTCACCCTCTCCACGACAGGACTATTTGTTGTCCTTGTGGTCCATGGTACGTTCAAGACTCCAGCACCACAACTCAAAGGCATTAATTCTTCTTCTATCATCCTTAGTCATTATCCAGATCTCTGATACATAGCAAGTAATTGCAAAGTCCATGGACTGGATCAGGCACACTTTAATCTCTAGACAGACATCACTGCTTCTCAGTACTTGGGAAAAGTCTCTGAGGGCAGATTTCCCTAATGCAGTTCTTTTGATTTCCTGACTGCTGGTACCAAAAGTGTTGATTGTGGAGCTGAGCAAGCTGTAACTGTCTACGACCTCAATCTTTCCCCATCCAACAAGGTGCTACCAATTGGTCCAGTGGTGAAAATATTTGTGAGGTTTTTTTGTTTGTTGGCTAGCTTCAATCCATATTGAAGACTTTCGTCCTTGACCTTCTGCAGCAAGTGCTTCAGGTCTTCTTCAGCTTCAGCAAGCAAGCTTATGCCATCTGCATAACACAGATTGTTGATGAGTCTTCTTTCAATCCTGACCCTATATTCCTCCTCATAAAGCCGAGTCACCTGAGTGATCTGTACTGCATATAGATTGAAAAGGTATGAAGACAGGACACATCTCCGATGCACTCCCTTCTTGATTTGAAGTATGCAGTGCTTTCCTGCTCTGTTCTGAGGACTGCTTCCTGGTCCAATTATAGGTTTCACATAAGTACAATCAAGTGTTCTGGGATTCCCATTCTCCTCAAGCTTAATCACAGTTTGTTGTGATCTACACAGTCAAAAGCCTTTGCATAGTCAATGAAACCAAGATAAAAGCTAGAGAAAAGATCTTTACCAATCTCTAAGGTCATTATTTTCTTATCACAACATCTGTGAGGATAGGAAAGAGTCTGTGAAAGGAGCAGATGCAAAATGAGCATTGCTGAGTCTGACTTCTACCTGCTTCATAACGGGGAACTGTCCCATCAATAACATCCATCAGACACATCACCTGCAATGCTCCTTTACCTATTTCTACCAATCACTGGATTCAATACTTATTGTTGACTAAGAGATTTTACTAACAGTTTTGGTACCAAGGGTAGGGTTTATATGGAAATCCAGAGTTTAGGTAAGTAGACCCAAGCCAGATTAACAGCAAAACACGGTTCCAATTGAAAAAAGTCCTGGTTTCGGTTCAGCAACACAAATTCAAGAAGCCTCTGGATTCCTCAGTCATCCAACAAGGTTTGTCTCAGAGGAGTTATAAGTCAGCTTCTCCTTCAAATATCTAGCAAGAATAGCAAAATTTTACCCTGTGCTCAGCACAAATGCAAGAAGTCTCAGGTCATACCTTGTCACAGTTTCTCCACAGCAATACCACAGTCTCTCCACCACCATAACCAGGTTCTGACCACCAGAGATTTGCCCTCACTAGGATCTTACTCTCATCAGCATTTTACTCCAGTCTCTTTCAAGTCTTGCAGCTCAGTGTGGCAAGCACTCTCTCTCCTATCCTAGTCCCACAGATCAGAAGGGGCCTATGTAGAGGCTACAGAAGTCATTTTTTTAACCTTTGTGCTTTTATTGGGATGCATAGAATTATTGATATACATTGTGTTTCATCATTTCCTAAGCTCAAGGAACTGAAGAACAAATTCAAACCTCAAGTTGCTATAATCAAGGATGCTTTTGGCAGAATGTTAAATGATCCAGGAATTATTAAAAGAAGATGAAAAAAATATACTGAATCATTGTAGGGAAAGGGAAAGGAATTGGCAGACACAGAAGAATTTCATGAAACAACATATGAGCAAGAGCCTATGGTGATGAAAGAAGAAGTTCAGGCTGCTTTGAAGGAAATAGCAAAAAAATAAGGCTCCAGGAATAGATGGTATACCAATTGACATATATCAGCTAACAGATGCTGCCCTGGACGTGCTCACCAAGTTGTGCCAAGAAATCTGGAGGAAAACTACTTGGCCAACTGGCTGGAAGAGATCTACATTTGTTCCCATCCCAAAGAAAGGTGACCCAACAGAGTGTGGAAGCTATAGAACAATCTCATTGATTTCACATGCAAGCGAGATTCTACTGAAGATTATCCAAAATCGACTGGAACAGCACATCAGCAGAGAACTGCCAGAAGCCCAGGCTGGGATTAGAAGGCGTCGTGGTACTACAGATATTGTAGCTGATGTTAGATGGATCTTAGCTGAAAGCAGAGAATACCAGAGGAATGTCTATCTGTGTTTCATTGACTGTGCAAAGGCGTTTGACTGTGTGGATCATAACAAGCTGTGGCTGACCGTGAGAAGAGTGGGAATCCCAGAACACTTGATCGTTCTAATGAGAAACCTATACTTGGACCAGGAGGCAGTCATCAGAACAGAGCAAGGGAACACTGCATGGTTCAAAATTGGGAAGGACATACACCAGGGATGCATCCTATCTCCATAACTTTTCAACCTATATGCAGAACAGATTATCCGGGAGGCTGTGCTCTATGAGGAGAAATGTGGAGTCAAGATTGTTGGGCGATTTATCAGCAACCTGCGTTATGCAGATGACACAACCTTGCTTGCTGAAACTGAGGAGGGCCTGAAGCACCTGCTACAGAAGGTTAAGGACTCCACCCTCCAATATGGATTGAGGTTCAATGTCAAGAAGACAAAGATTCTCACCACTGGAGCAATAGGCAGCATCAGGATGGATGTTGAAGAGATTCAGATTGTTCTCAGCTTTAGTTTGCTTGGCTCCACAGTCAATACTCTTGGCACCAGTAGCCGGGAAATTAAAAGGCGCATTGCCATGGGAAAGTCTGCTGTTAGGGACCTCTCCAAAGTATTGAAGAGCAATGGTGTCTCGGGAGACTAAGGTGTGTCTGATACAGGCCATGGTCTTCGCAGTCACTTGTTATGTATCAGAGAGTTAGACAATGACCAAGGAGGATAGAAGGAGAATTGATGCCTTTGAGCTGTAGTGTTGGAGAAGAGTATTGAGAGTACCATGGACTGCTAGGAAAACAAATAGATTCATCCTGGAAAGGGTTAAACAGGGTCACTCGTTGGAGGCAAGGATTATGAGGCCCCGTCTAACATACTTTGGACATTTTGTGAGAAGAGACCGGTCCTTAGAGAAGAACATCATGCTTGGGAGGGTCGAGGGACAGCGCAGGAGGGGAAGGCCCTCTATGAGGTGGATTGATTCAGTGACTTGGATAATCGTGATGGGAGTGTCAGAGACAGTGCAATTGGCACAGGACAGAGCAGAGTTTAGGGCTGCTGTACATAGGGTTGCTATGAGTCGCAAGCCACTCGACGGCACACAACAACAACAACATTTTGTTTCATTCATGTATACACTGGAAAGTTTTTGAGTGTGTGTCATATTTTCCTTCATTGACATTATGTTTCATACAATCATTCCTATATATGGTGTTTTATAAAATTATTACCATTTATTATGCTCACCATTACTCCATCTTTTTAAGTCCCTGCCAGATCTTTCCTATTTCCTTTACCCTCTCCCTCCAATTTGTGTGACTCTGTGATTTCTCCCTACCTATCCTAATCCCTTTGTTCCCATCTTTCCCTCTTGGGACCACAATGCACATTTTACTAATTATCCATCTATATTATAATAATGATATTACATAGTATTTGTCCTTATGAATCTGAGTTAGTTCACTCAGCATAATACTATCCAGTCTCTCCCAAGTTATGTAGTATTTTTCAAAATTGTTACTCCTGAGTGCTGCATAGTATTCCATTATGTGAATGCACCACAATTTCTCAATCCATTCAGTTGTGGTTGGGCATTTGGGCTGTTCCCATGTTATTGTTATGATGAATAACACTGCTATGAATGTTGGTGTACAAATCTTTGTTTGTGTCTCAGTTCTAATTTCCTTGGGGTGTATTCCTAGTAGTGGAATACGTGGGTCATATGGAGTTTCTGTGTTCAACCTTTTGAGGAAATGCCTAACTGCCTTCCAGGGAGGTGGTTCCATTTTACGGTCCCACAAAAAGTGTATGAGAGTTCCAATCTCCCTACAACCTCTCCAACATTTATTGCTTGCTGTTCTTTTTAAACTTTTAAGCCACTGCTTCTGGAGGTGGTTGGTATCTCATTGTGGTTTTGACTTGCATTTATTTTATTACCAGTGATTTGAACATTTATCCATGTGTCCATTGGCCATGTAAATACATTTACTGGTATTGCGTTAAACTTAGAGAATATCATTTTCACAATATTGAGTCTCCTATCCATGATCAGGAAATATTTTTTCCATTTATTTATATCTTTTTTTGTTTCCTGCAGAAGTGTTTTGTAGTTTTATTTGCAAAGGTTTTTTTGTGTCAAGATCTTGTTAGGTTTATTCCTAAGTATTTAAATTTGTGATTGGCTACTGTAAATGGTATTACTTTTTTGGTTTCCTTTCCTGTGTAGCTTTGTTACTTCTGAGTAATCCCGCTAACTTTTGTATATTGATCTTTATCCTGCTGCCCTACTAAACTGGTCTACTTGCCCAAACAGGTTTTTTTATTGACTCCTTGGGATTTTCTGTACACACTATCATCATCTGCATAAAGCAAGAGTTTAACCACCTCTTTCCTGATCTGGATGACTTTTCTTTCCTTCTCTTATTGTATTGTCCTTATAAGTTCTTCCAGTACATATTGAGTAAGAGTGGTGAAAGTGGGCATCCTTGCCTTGTATCTGTTCACAAGGAAAACGAAAAATCCAACTTTTAGCTAATATAGCAGAGCCCATACCTGCTTTGAATGGAATCTAATTTCTATATTTATTTTTTGAATTCTCATAATTCCTAGTCCTCCTCAGCAGGATTTACAGACATCTTAACTACTATGTAGGTCCTCCTTTGGTGGTACAAAAAATATGTGCTTGACCATTAACTACATAGTTGGTGATCTATTTCACAAAGAAAAGGTTACTGATTTACTTCTGTACATATTACAGCTAAGAAAAAGCCTCTGGAGCCCACTTCTACTGTATAACACTGTGAGTCAGATTATTTTAATGAAAATGCACTTTTATATAATAATTACCTTTTAGCATAACTCAGAGATACTGTGGATTTAGCTTAAAAAAGAAAACCAAACCACTGAAATAAAGGAGATAGCACAGAAATTTGCATATGAAGTTATATTTACATTATACTTTCTACTTATAAAAATAATGTATCTAGTATGAGTATAGTTACTTCTGACCTCCAGAAACTACATAAGAGAGAGGCATCCCATTATCGATATGCACAGTACAAAACCTACTCCTGTAAGTCACATGCGCCCCATGTTTTTGCACTTACCCTAACATTTAGAATTGTTATCAATTCTAACATCAACCATCCCTCCTGAGGCTCTTACAGCTATAGTACTGGTTCTACTAATCCATTACAATGGCCACACAGAACTCACAAACCATACTAACAGTGACGTGCTTCACAAACATACTAACAGTTACGTGCTTTTTAGGGAAGTTTGCAAGTTATAACTCAAGCAGGAAACAGGATACCATTGTTGAGTCAGAATAGCTTCCCAGATGTGCTTGCAGGTCCTTTGAGTTTCGTTTTCATGGCTCTGGGCCAGCATAACAAAGCTCTCTTGGTCCTGACAATTATGACACCACTGCCAGCCCTCCAGTAAGTCTGGGCAAATGTCATCAGCTCTGACTTTGTGGGGTGACAGTTCCAATTCAGCTCTGTCTCACATCAGTCTCTAGTTTTCAGCTGCTGCTCTGATGTCTTTGTCCCAGAGTGTTTGGTGCAAGAATGTCTGGACCAAATGACATGCACTGCACCCTGCACTTCTAATTTCTTTTCTCTTTTTTCCCCCCACTGAAACAGCTTCATTTAAGCCTACGAGGATGGCAAATCTCATCCAGTCATGTGGCAAATGTCGATGCTAGACACATTCTGAGTAATCAATGTATTGTACCACATGAATGTATGAGAGCTTTAAAAAAAAAGCTTGAAATATTGCCAGAATTATCAAACTGAGACACAGAAGTGAGCACATGCAGTTGGAACAAATGGTGGCAAAAGGCTTGTTGAATCAGGTTGGATAAAAATTTTCTGTTTGTAAAATATGCAATTTCTGTGAAGTACATAAAATGAAACGCAAGTTGCAAATAGAGATACCATTTGACCAAGCAATTCCACTACTAGGAATATACCCTAAAGAGACCATAACCGACATCCAAGCAGATATATGCACACCCATGTTTATTGCGGCTTTGCTCACAATAGCAAGGAGTTGGAAACAATCTAAGTGCCCATCCACAAACGAATGGATAGAGAAGCTGTGGTATATTCACACAATGAAGTACTACGCTGCATTGAAAAATAAGGAACTCATGTAATATTATTCAAAATGGGTGAGCCTGGAGGACATTATGCTGAGTGAAATATCTCAGTCACAAAAGGACAAATACTATATGGTGTCACTGTTGTAGAATGAGGCTGATATCAGGGTGCCGGCAAGACTGAGAAAAACTGGATAAATTATTTTTACAGCATTGAAGCCAATGAGGGAGAGAATAGTTTAAAAGTAGTATATTTTAGGGCATTATGATTATCATAAGAGTCTGGAATGAGGGTTGCAGAGTATTGTATACTCGGGGTGGGAGTGGGGGTGTGCAGGGGGATTGTGTACCAATGAAGGAGTTTTTCTTTTGCTTTTCAAGAAGAGCGAACTGGGGGTTGGGGTGGGGTGGGCGGGGGGAAATGTGCAACAATGAATGAATGGAAACCCAAAATCTCTGTAGATGTTTATTGAAATTAATAAAGAAAAATGAAACGCAAGAAAGTGAGATATGCCTTATGATACAATTTCTTGGTTTAACTGAAGCTAGAAATCTAGTATTGATGATAGAGAAGGTGGGCATAGCCATCTTTTTAAACTCTGATGCACATTAGGGGAACTCTGATGGTACAGTCTGTAGGGGGTTGTGTTGCTAATACAAAGGTGGCAGCTCTCTGGTGGTTGAAACCCACTAATGGTTCCTTGAGAAAGATGGGGAATCACTTCTCAGGCCATTTATAGGCTCTGAAAAGCCACAAGAAGGACATATATGAATTGGTTCCCTTCGAATGTTAGTGAGTGATAAAAAAAATTAATTTTAATGAAAGTTTACAGATACTTAAGGTTTCCAGTCATTCATTGTTGCACTTTTCTCCCTGCCCACCTCTCCTTCCAATTCACTCTTTTCCTTGAAAAGTAAAACTCTTTCATTGATATGCAATCCCTCCCCCAAGTTCACTCCACTATGCAGCCTTCATTCTGGACGTCTGTAATAACAAGAATACCCAATCATATATCCCTTTTAAACAGTTCTCTCCCTCATCTGTATCAGTCCTCCTCCCCTCCTTCTCTGTCTTCCGTCAACCCCAATGTCAGTCCTATTTTACAATAGTGGCCCTATGCAATATTTGTCCAGACTAAAGAGTATCTTAAAAAAAAAAATAACTACACAACCAAACAACAAACTTAGCATTGATAAGCACTTTGAGATCAGTTATGCCTTACAAATAAAAGACATTGAAATCCACATAAATAGTCGTAAGAATTATGGGATTCCTGCGAGAAAATTCTTGATAAGGCAAATAGAAGTTTACAAGATAAGTAAGATCCACCCACAGCACCCAAACAACTTTATTTCAATATTTAATTCAAGAAATACTTATTGAATACCTGTTATGAGATAGATCCTTTATTTATCAACTTTAATTTTTTTATTATTTGTGAATAAATAAAATAAGGAAAATAACATAATCAGAAAAGGACAATTGTATTGCCGTGATTTTAAACATTGTCTTTTTATTGATTGTGAAGTAAGGCTTTGACTCATGGTGGATTTTGTGCACAAGGATCATAAAAACAAAACACTCTCTGTTGTGTTGTTAAATGTCGTCAATTGAAGTATGACCTTTAGTGACCCTGTGAACAACAGATCTGAACCCTGTCCTCTCCTGTGCCATCCTTACACTTACTGACACACCAAAGCCCATTGCAGCAGTCACTGTGTCAATCCACCT
Organism: Elephantulus edwardii; assembly: GCF_000299155.1. Classification (NCBI taxonomy): domain Eukaryota; kingdom Metazoa; phylum Chordata; class Mammalia; order Macroscelidea; family Macroscelididae; genus Elephantulus; species Elephantulus edwardii. The sequence continues at coordinate 3,545,431 of NW_006399762.1, forward strand.
GGTTGAGAATCTTCCTCTTCTTTGTTCCTCTGCCTTTCTGAGTGTCATTTCCTTCTCCACAGAAAAGCGTCCCCTAGAAACATGCCTGATGTAGGTGAGGTGAAACTTTATCATTTTTACCTCCAAAAAACACTTTGGCTGCACTTTTCCCAAAACATGATTATTTGTTCTTTTGGCAGTCCATGAGATGATGCCAAACACTGCCTGATCCTGTGCTATTCGTGCAATCAGTTGTGAATCACTGTTGTGTTCTGTATAGTTGCCTTTGTTTGATAATTTGATAATTATGCCTTTCTTCCTAGTCCATCTTAGTCTGAATCTCTGCTGAAATTTGTTCAGCATCATAGCTACACACAGGACTCCACTGATAGATAGTGTTTTCCCATGAGATGAGCTAGCCAGAAATCAATCCTGAGTCTCTTGCATGGAAGACAAGAATTCTGCCACTGAATCATCAGTATTCTGAAATTACATTTTCAAAATAATCCTTGCTGCCCTCAGGTTGAAATTGACTCATAATTGACCTTCTGGTGGAGTTTTGGAAGCTGTAAACCACACAGGAGACTGCCTATCTTTCTCCTTCAGAGCCAGACAGGCCCAGATTTCCTTTAAAATTAAGCTTGTTGTTGTTAAGTGTCATCAGTTATAGATGACTCATAGAGACCCTATGCATGAAAGACTGAACACTTGTATGACTTTCATTGTTTCTCCATGTTCATAGGGTTTCAGGAGGCAAGCTATTTCAGAAGTGGATGCCACTCCTGCTTCCAAGCCTGTTTTAATCAAGTAGTTTGACTAAACACTGGCTTATGAGCTTGGCGAAACAATTTATATTGACTTGGATATTCTGGTAGTTAGTATCTATATGCAGAACAGATCATCCAGGAGGCTGGGCTCTGTGAGGAGGAATGTGGCATCAGCATTGGAAGAAAACTCCTCAACAGCCTATGTTATGCAGATGCTTGCTGAAACTGAGGAGGACCTGAAGTGTTTACTGCAGAAGGTCAAGGATTGCAGCCTTCAATATGGATTAAAGCTCAACATCAAGAAATCAAAGATTCTCACCTCTGGACTGATTGGCAGCAACATGAAAAAGTGAAGAGATTGAGATTTTTAACAGTTAGTTTGCTTAGTTCTACCACCAACACTCTTGGTACCAGCAGCTAGGAAACCAAAAGACAAATTGCATTGGGAAAAGTTTGCTGTCAGGGACCTCTCCAGAGTACTGAAGAGCAACAATGTCATTCTGAAGACTAAGGTACACCCGAATCAGGCCATAGTATTCACAATCATTTGTTATGTATCAGAAAGTTGGACAATGACCAGGGATGATAGAGAATTGATGTCTGTGAGCTGTGGTGCTGGAGAAGAGTGTCGAATATACCATGGACTGCTGGGAGAACAAACAGGTTTGTCCTGGAGAGGGTGAAGCTGGAATGCTCCTTGGAGGCAAAGATTTTGAGGCTTCATCTGACATACTTTGGGCATATTGCAAGGAGGCACCAGTCCTTGGGAGGGACATCATGCTTTGGAGGGTAGAGGGACAGTGCAGGAGAGGAAGATCATTGATGAGATGAACTGATTCAGTGACGGGGGAAGTGAGGGTTAGCGTGTCAGAAACAATAACGTTAGCACAGGATTGAGCAGGGTTCAGAGCTCTTACTGTAAATAGAGTCTCTATGAGTCACAAGTGACTCAATGGCACTTAACAGCAACAGCAACAACAACTGTGTTATCTTATCATATAAGTATAAAGAATTTTACTGAAAGCTCCAGAAAGTCTGAAGTATGTATGAGACCAACCATAAATGGACAGTTGAGGTTCTAAGATAGCCATCACTGATGATAGCTCACAACATACTTTAAACATTTTTGGATTTTTCTTTTGCCAATTCCTGAAATGACATATCGGAATTCATTTTCTATGTTTTGTTATCAGTAACTAACACTGAACATTTTTATTCTACTTTATTAAAGTCATTTTCAGTAAATTTGGCAAACTGAAACAAATTTGTCTTTCAGAATATTCATTTTGGGTGAATTGATCAAAACAGATCCCTGATGAAAATGAACAATTTCCATGAAACATAAGTAAATATATGCTAGCACTTTTAAAAAAAATTTTTATATGCTAGCACTTTAACAGCATTTATCTACAATTGCATAATGGATGGAAAAATACATACACGTGAAAAAATACATTATTAATAAAAGAGCAAGCACTTAAGAAACAAACTGTAGTAGTTGAGAAATATATATAATTCCATGAAAAGTTTAAAAATAATCTAGAAGAAAGCTGTTTATAGATATGTCGTTCTTTCAGAAACATATTGCTCACTGCTAGGACTTTCTATGTATTACTTCATCTCAACTCAACTCATCACTGTTGAGTCAGAACCTACTATTGCTGACCCTCCAGTGGGTTGTCAGAGGTTGTAATCACATCAAAGGAGATTGTCCATCTTTCTCCCCTGGAAAATCTGGTGGATTTGAACTGCTTACCATAAATCTGGTCATCTTATAATTTTAAGTTTTGTTCTATGTGTTATTTCTTCCTACTTTTCCCGGGACCTTCTGATCGGAGAGGTTAATAGTGGTAGCAACACCCAGTTCTTATCTCAGAGTAGTGGGAATTGTGGTTCTCATGGTCAAGTAGTCTTTGTGCCTTATTTTTCCTTGAATATTTTTTAAATTTTATACTGGTTTGCATAAAAATGAATACACATTTTGTTTCATACAATCATTCCCATACATTGTGTTTTATAAAATTAATCACTATTGATCTAGGCCCACTATCACTCTTTTTTTCAAGTCGTCCCCACTGGATCTCAGACCAAGTCACTGACCTCTCCAGAGTCCTGAAAAGCCACGATGTCAGTCAAGAGACAAAGGTGCACCTAGTCCAGACCATGATATTCTCAATTACTTGTTATGCTTCAAAGAGATGGACAATGACTAAGAATGGCAGAAGAAGAATAGATACTTCCAAGTTGTGGTGCTGAAGAAAAGTCTTGAACATACCATAGACTGCCAAGAAAACAAATAGGTCTGTCTTGGTGAGAATGAAACCAAGTCTCTCCTAGGAGGCTAGGATTTTGAAGCTCCATCTTACATACTTTGGGCACATGGCCAAGAGATATCAGTTGTTGGAGAAGGACATCATGCTTGGAAGAGTGGAGGGACAGTGCAGGAGAGGAAGATTCCAGATGAAATGGATTGATAGAGTATCTGGGACAATGGAGGTTGGTGTGTCAGAATTAGTGAGACTGGCTCAGGACAGGGAAGGGTTCAGAGCTGCTCTACATTGGGTCGCTATACATCACAGGTGACTCAATGGCACATAACAACAAAAACCATACTATATTGATTGTTTTTATTTAAGCCTCTTGTTTAGAGTCAGCAAGACCTTGTGAAGAGCCTTTGTATTTAAAAGTCAGTTGTTATTATATTTTGGGGGAACATTTTTCTAAGTGACACAGCACTCTTCTGTCAATTTGCTGTACTGAGGTAATCTGGGGTTGCCTTGATGCTGAACCTTGTGCCATTGGGTGTCAAATACCCTACTGGTTACCCATGGTGGACAGTGTCTAGGAGAGCTCACAGTTTAAGACATATTTGGAAGCAGGAGCAGCATCCACTTCCTAAACAACATGCCTCTGAAAACTCTATGAACTTTGAGAAATGACAAAAGTTATAAAAAGGCCTTAGGCCTTTTGTTCATAGGGTCACTATGCGTCATGCTCGACTTGACAGTAATCATCAACAACAACATCTTTCCTAATTCCTTTACCTCCTCCCTCCACCCTCCAAATTCTTTAACTCTGTGATTACACACACACACACACACACACACACACACACACACACACACACTGTCCCTCAGCCCATTGCCACACTCCCTTTCCTCCTTTACACTTTAACCACATCTTAGTTGTTGTTGTTATTGTATACCATCAAGTTGGAAACAACCCATAGCTGACCCTGTGGTGGGTTTTCAGAGGTAGTAATCCCACGGGAGGTGATTGTCCATCATTCTCATGGAGCAGCTGGTGGATTTGAACCATGCACCTTTGGTATTGCAGCACAGCTTCTTGCTAGCAGGCCACCAGAGTTCCCTTCTTACTTGTTAAACTTCTATTTTTTACAAGAATAGGTTAGTTTACTGAGTTAGTTTACTTAACATAATGTTTTCCAGCCTCTCCTATGTTATACAGTATTTTATGGAATCATTTCTCCTGAGTGCTACATAGTACTTCATTGTAGGAATGTACCATAATTTCTCAATGCATTCATTTGTTGATGGACATTTTTTTCATCAATAAATTTCAATAAATAAAATTTTCTTCAATAAATGTCTATTTCACTTTATTTTCCTGTTATTGTGAACATTCGTATACAAATTTCCATTTGTGTCTTGATATTCTTTTCCTTGGAGTGTATTGCTAGAAATGGAATAACTGAATTACATGGAATTCCTAAGTTCAGCTTTTTAAAGGAAACACAAAAGTGCTTTCAGCAATGTCTATACCATTTTACAATCCCACCAACAGTGTATTAGAGTGCCAACCTCCCCACACACTCTCCAACATTTATTGCTTGTCATCCTGTCAAACTTTGCCACTGCTACTGGAGTGAGATGATGTCTCATTGTGGTTTTGATTAACATCTCCCCCCACCCATCTCTCTTATTGCTGGTTATTTTGAGCATTTCTTCATGTCTGCTGGCTATCTAATGTCTTCCTTTGTTAAAGTCTTTCCATGTATTGGTCAATTTTCAGTCTTTTCCTTGTGGATTCTCTTGGTTGCTCTGTCTACTGGGCATAATTGTATCTTAGATGACCACCCCAAAATTTTAAGACTTCTGTTTCTACACATTGAAGTATAGGATAGCACACATTATATCTATTCACTAGAGAGTGACCAATTACATTGTAGTGGATATTTTTTCATAAGGAGGGAGAAATTGTTAAAATAACGTAAGAATACTTTAGTTCTTCAACTAAAATGTCAACTTACTACAATTTCACACATAGAAATTTCAACTAGATTAAGAAAAACCACCTAGATAGCCAAGCCCCTTTTGCCCAAGTTGATTAAACCATGGATTTGTCTTGATCATAGATTTTTCTGCTATGTTTCAACTCTAAGGCGGCCATATATATATATTTTTTTGAGAAATTACAGTACATTCACATGATAAACTATTATGCAGCACTCAGGAGAAATTAATTTTAAAAACTACTATAACAAAGGAGAGGCTGGAGAACATTATGCTGAGTGAACTACTTGAGTCTCATAAGAGCAAATATTGAATGAGAACGTTATTGCAAAACTAGAAGGACAACTAAAAAGAGGTGTGCAGAAGTTCAAAGGGGGAAGGGTAGGAGGAGGGTGGCTAAGGGTGTGGAGGGAGGGAAATCATTAGGTTGTAGAGTTTGATAGGCAGAGCGAGGGGATAGAGGAATTAGGAAAGATAGAGGTGGGACCTGAGAAGGTGGGGTAATAGTGGGCATGGATCAATGGTGATTGATTTTATAAAACACAATTTATGGGAGTGATTGTGTGAAACACAGTGTGAATAGACGAATGTGTGAAACAATACATATAAATGAAACGACAATGTATACAAATTCTGTAAGCGAGCCAATATAAAAAAAATTAAATTAAGAAAGAATATACTTACTGTAGGCTACTTAAACACAGTTGCTATAGAATCACCTTCAACTCATAGTGAAATTAAGAGTGTCAGAGTACAATTATGCTACATAAAGTTTTAAGTGGCTGGTTTTTAGAAATAGATCACCAGGCACATTTTGAAATGACTACAATGGGCAATGACATTGATCGTGAGGATGATACACGATAGGAAAAGTTTCCAAGCAGTTGCTCGGAGGGTCCTTGTGGGTTACCTAATGAGAATAACCAGTAAGCAGACTCAAAACTTCCACGTTTTGATTAGCAGCTAGACATCTTAACCATACCACTCAGGGACAGGAGACTAACATTAGGACAGAGTTTATATTCTAACACAAGCTTCTTGATAAAGTCAGGAATCAAACTGGCACCATCACCACCACCAAGAAATGGCTTCTTTGTTTACATTGCTAACACAGAACCAAAAAAGCAATTTTGACTCTAAAACTAAATATTAACCCCTGTTCATCTACAAGTGTTTTCTCCTGCTTTTCACAAAGTAAAACCACTGCCTCTGAGATTCTACCAGTCCAACTCCCTCCAAGGCTCTCTTCCAATATTTTCTTAGAAACTGTCTAGGTTAATCACTGACCAGTCTTGAGCTATATTTGCACTGGTGACTGGCAAGGATTAATATCCTCTTTGAATTACAGAAACTTCCTTTGAATAAAATCATGCACAAAAATTCCACTACGATTGTAATATGGAACTACGATATGAAATGAAGGAGCAAAATCTCTGGACACTAAAACCCAAAATAGCCTCTTAACCATTTTTCCTAAAATAGGCTGTATGAAACCTTCTTTTCAAAGAGATAATTGGCTCCCATAAATAATGTAGCAAAAGCAGTCTTTTGTTTCTGAGGTAAAACTGACTACATATGCAGTACAAATAGGATAAATAGGAAGGCCCAGGCCCTAACTTTTTATTTCCCCTCTCCTTTATTGGTTGTAAAATATAGATAACATGATATTTGCTAAGTTAGCCTTTCTCGTGTGTACACTTATCTAAACTCAATCACATAAGTCATGTTGCACCAAATTTTCTGTCATCATAAACAGAAATTCATTATTTCCTAAACAATGACCTATGAAGGTATTTTACCAAAATATGAATGATTCCTTATTTTATACACTTGCTTGGCTAATCAAAATCTTACTATCAAGTAATGCTCTACTATCAAATGTCATTTCACATATGCGGCTCCATTTTGAAATAAGCACTATTGGTTGCACGTTAGACCATACAATTTGTAAACCTTTTGTGGAATTAATCATATGATTCAGTTGTGAGAATATGCTTAAATATGATCCAGAGGCTATAGTATTAGAAAAAAATTAGTCAAACTCTTGGTTTAATAATTTTTCAAAATTAAGAACAATAATATTATGAAAATGTTTATTTCACAAATGGATGGATATACAGGCAAAGCGGTAAGACAAGTGATTTGTTCTGTAAATATATCCATGTGTATAGCAGAGCCAAAAGAGGCAAAGTTATATAAACTTCTTAATCATAACCCCTCTAAATTATTGAGGAGTAATGATGTCAGTTGGAAGACTAAGGTGTTTATGATTCAGGCCATGGCCTTTCCAACCACTTGCTATGCATCCTAGAGCTGGACATTGAATAAGGATGACAGAAGTGATGTGTTTGCGCTGTGGTATTGGAGAAGAGTGCTGAACATTCCACGGACATCCAAGAGAACAAATAAACACGTGTCAGAGAGGGTGCAGCTAGAGTGCTTTTAGGAGGCAAAGAAGATGAGGAGCCTCACATACTTTGAGCATGATGCTAAGAAGGGCTATTCTTTGGAAAGGGACATGATACTTGGAAAGGTGGAGGGCTGGTGAAGGAAAGGAAGACATTCTTCTGGTATTCTCTGCTTTCTGCATTGGACATTGGCAATAATGTCCCTAGTGCCATGACCTCTTCTAAACCCAGTCTGTATTTCTGGTAGTTCTCTGTCAATATACTATTCAAGTCTTTTCTGGATAATCTTCAGCAGGATTTCACTAGTGTGTGACATTAGTGATATTGTTTGATAACGTCCACACTCGGTTGGGTCACCTTTTTTTTTGGAATGTGAATAAATATGGATCTGGCCAAGTAGTTTTCCTCTAGATTTCTTGGTACAACCTGGTGAGCACATGTAGGGCAGCATCTGTTTGCTGAAATACATCAATTGGTATTCCGTCAATTCCTGGGGCTTTATTTTTTGCCAAGTCCTTCAGAGCAGCCTGCCTTCCTCCTTTATCATCATTGCCTTCTTCTCATATGTTCTTTCTTGAAATTCTTCAGAGTAGAACTGCCCCATAAGATTTCTGAGGTTTAAATCTCAATGAAAGGATGATGAGAATGTTAGGGAACTGCTTGTGGGTTCAAGTTGCTGAGCTTTCTGTTAGCAGATGAGTGCTTTAACCACTGACTTTTATGGCTTAAATTGATGAGTTTTCTCACCTTCTGGTTTCTTTTAGAATTTAGTCAATGAGAGGAAGCAGTACGAGAATTCACCCTTCAGTAAGAAGGTAGAGGAGAGCACTAAGTTGTGTAGGCAGCTGCTGAGATGGTACAACTGACTTGGGATTCTCTCCACTGATTACCCTGAATTCTTGACCTTCCTTTTCCAGATCCTGTGTTTGTAGCTCTCAGTTACAATTCCTTGTAGCTTCACCAATCCATTTCTTTTGTAATGTATACTTCTTTTTTTATTTTTTTCCTTTTATTTATTGGGAAAAACATATTGGGGGTACAAGGAGGTGAGGGTTGGGGGCAGAAGGGTGAGGATGGGCCAGTATGCAGTTGCAGAGCTGCACAGTTTGATCAGTGGGGGGAGCAGGTGAAGGAAATGATAAGGGTCCAAGCATTTTCCAATAGTAATGAAACCAACTGTCTTATTGATTTGGGAATTGGATGCCGACTCTCTGGCTTCTTCATGCTGAACAGGGGCATAGATGTAAAGGGGGGAAGGGAGGACACTTTATCACCTTACTGGTGGTCTTGGGTTACAGCTGCTTGCCTTCTTGCTCGGTTAGAAGATATTTTCCTGTCATTTGCTCCCCTCTGAACTGCAAAGTGTTTTCCCAGGTGGGACCAGTGGGGATGGCTGGTTGAACCCAGAGGCTCCATCCTCCTTTGCTTCCTTAGTTGTCAGTTGTATTTCCTTTTTGTCACAGGCACTGGGTTCAGGGTCAATTTTGGAGTAAAACTCAGAGTTAAGGTTACCTATAGGAAAGGGAGCAAACCTAGAGAGAACAAATTTGTGAGTTACAAATAGAAGGACTTTGAGGGTGTTGCTTTCAGGCTTACTTGGGGGGAGGGTGGCAGAAGGTGGCCTAGGTAACATTCTCTGGATACCCTAGGCATTCTTTTTTTTCCCTTCTCCTTCCCCACCCAGGGGTCAGACGGCACAATCTGGGGACTGAGGAGCTCACCCTGAGGGCCGGGACAGCTCGCCCCAAGCCGGGGGCTGAGGGCAGCCCGCCCTGGGCAGAGGGCCACGACAGCTC